>NW_027448212.1:0-300000 GCF_038048845.1 Mixophyes fleayi
ATGAATCATGAATCATGAATCGAATCATGAATCGAATTATGAATCATGAATCATGAATCATGAATCAAATCATGAATCATGAATAATGAATTGAATCATGAATCATTAATCATGAATCATGAATTGAATCATGAATCATGAAATGAATCATGAATCATGAATCATGAATCGAATCATGAATCATGAAGCATGAATCATGAATCATGAAATGAATCATGAATCATGAATCATGTATCGAATCATGAATCATGAATTGAATAATGAATCATGAATCATGAATTGAATTATGAATTGAATCATGAATCATGAATTGAATCATGAATCATGAATCAAATCATGAATTGAATCATGAATCGAATCATGAATTAAATCATGAATCATGAATTGAATCATGAATCATGAATTGAATCATGAATCATGAATCATAAATCATGAATTGAATCATGAATCATGAATCGAATCATGAATCATGAATTGAATCATGAATTATGAATCATGAATTGAATCATGAATCATGAATCATAAATTGAATCATGAATCATGAATTGAATCATGAATTGAATCATGAATCATGAATTGAATCATGAATCATGAATTGAATCATGAATCATGAATCATAAGTCATGAATTGAATCATGAATCATGAATCATGAATCATGAATTGAATCATGAATCATGAATTATGAATCATGAATTGAATCATGAATCATGAATTATGAATCATGAATTGCATCATAAATCATGAATCATGAATCAAATCATGAATCATGAATCGAATCATGAATAATGAATTATGAATCATGAATTGAGACATGAATCATGAATCATGAATTGAATCATGAATCATGAATCATGAATTGAATCATGAATTGAATCATGAATCATGAATCGAATCATGAATCATGAATTGAATCATGAAGTGAATCATGAATCATGAATTGAATCATGAATCGAATCATGAATTGAGTCATGAATCATGAATCGAATCATTAATCATGAATTGAATCATAAATCATGAATTATGAATCATGAATTGAATCATGAATTGAATCATGAATCATGAATCATGAATTCAATCATAAATCATGAATTATGAATCATGAATTGTTCATGAATTGAATCATGAATCATAAATCATGAATTCAATCATGAATCATGAAACATGAATCATGAATCATAAATTGAATCATGAATCATGAATCATGAATTGAATCATGAATTTAATCATGAATCATGAATCATGAATTATGAATTGAATCATGAATCATGAATAGAATCATGAATCATGAATTGAATCATGAATCATGAATCATTAATTATGAATTAAATCATGAATCATGAATAGAATCATGAATCATGAATTGAATCATGAATCATGAATCATGAATTGAATCATAAATCATGAATCACGAATCGAATCATGAATCATAAATCATGAATCATGAATTGAATCATGAATCATGAATCATGAATCATGAATCGAATCATGAATCATGACTTGAATCATGAATCATGAATTGAAGCATGAATCATTAATCATGAATCGAATCATGAATCATGAATCATGAATTGAAGCATGAATCATTAATCATGAATCGAATCATGAATCATGAATCATGAATTGAATCATGAATCGAATCATGAGTTGAATCTTGAAGAATAATGAATTGAATCATGAATCATGAATTGAATCAAGAATTATGAATCATGAATCATGAATTATGAATTGAATTATGAATCATGAATCATGAATCATAAATTGAATCATGAATCATGAATCCTGAATTGAATCATGAATTGAATCATAAATCATGAATCATGAATTGAATCATAAATCATGAATCATGAATTGAATCATGAATCATGAATCATGAATCAAATCATGAATCATGAATTGAGACATGAATCATAAATCATGAATTGAATCATGAATTAAATCATGAATCATGAATCGAATCATGAATCATGAATTGAATCATGAATTGAATCATGAATCATGAATCGAATCATGAATCGAATCATGAATTGAATCATGAATCATGAATCATGAATTGAATCATGAATTGAATCATGAATCATGAATCGAATCATGAATCATGAATTGAATCATGAATTGAATCATGAATCATGAATTGAATCATGAATCAAATCATGAATTGAGTCATGAATCATGAATTGAATCATTAATCATGAATTAAATCATAAATCATGAATTATGAATCATGAATTGAATCATGAATTGAATCATGAATCATGAATTCAAACATAAATCGTGAATCATGAATTATGAATTGAATCATGAATCATGAATAGAATCATGAATCATGAATTTGATCATGAATCATGAATCATGAATTGAATCATAAATCATGAATCATGAATCGAATCATGAATCATGAATCGAATCATGAATCATAAATTATGAATCATGAATTGAATCATGAATCATAAATTTTGAATCATGAATCGAATCATGAATCATAAATTATGAATCATGAATTGAATCATGAATCATAAATTTTGAATCATGAATTGAATCATGAATCATGAATTATGAATCATTAATTGAATCATAAATCATGAATCATGAATCGAATCATGAATTATGAATCATGATTCATGAATTGAATCATGAATCATGAATTGAATCATGAATTATGAATAATGAATCATAAATTGAATCATGAATCATGAATCATGAATTGAATCATGAATCATGAATCATAAATTGAATCAGGAATCATGAATCATGAATCATAAATTAAATCATGAATCATGAATTGAATCATAAATTAAAACATGAATCATGAATCATGAATTGAATCATGAATCATGAATCATGAATCATGACTCGAATCATGAATCATGAATCGAATCATAATTCATGAATTGAGACATGAATCATGAATCATGAATTAAATCATGAATCATGAATCATGAATTGAATCATGAATCATGAATCATGAATTAAATCATGAATCATGAATCAAATCATGAATCATGAATCGAATCATAATTCATGAATTGAGACATGAATCATGAATCATGAATTAAATCATGAATCATGAATCATGAATTGAATCATGAATCATGAATCATGAATTAAATCATGAATCATGAATCAAATCATGAATCATGAATTGAATCATGAATCATGAATCATGAATAATGAATTGAATCATGAATCATGAATCATGAATCGAATCATGAATCGAATCATGAATCATGAATCATGAATCATGAATTAAATCATGAATCATGAATAATGAATTGAATCATGAATCATTAATCATGAATCATGAATTGAATCATGAATCATGAAATGAATCATGAATCATGAATCATGAATCGAATCATGAATCATGAAGCATGAATCATGAATCATGAAATGAATCATGAATCATGAATCATGTATCGAATCATGAATCATGAATCATGAATTGAATAATGAATCATGAATCATGAATTGAATTATGAATTGAATCATGAATCATGAATTGAATCATGAATCATGAATCAAATCATGAATTGAATCATGAATCGAATCATGAATTAAATCATGAATCATGAATTGAATCATGAATCATGAATTGAATCATGAATCATTAATCATGAATCATGAATTGAATCATGAATCATGAAATGAATCATGAATCATGAATCATGAATCGATCATGAATCATGAAGCATGAATCATGAATCATGAAATGAATCATGAATCATGAATCATGTATCGAATCATGAATCATGAATCATGAATTGAATAATGAATCATGAATCATGAATTGAATTATGAATTGAATCATGAATCATGAATTGAATCATGAATCATGAATCAAATCATGAATTGAATCATGAATCGAATCATGAATTAAATCATGAATCATGAATTGAATCATGAATCATGAATTGAATCATGAATCATGAATCATGAATCATGAATTGAATCATGAATTATGAATCATGAATTGAATCATGAATCATGAATCATGAATCATGAATTGAATCATGAATCATGAAATGAATCATGAATCATGAATCATGAATCGAATCATGAATCATGAAGCATGAATCATGAATCATGAAATGAATCATGAATCATGAATCATGTATCGAATCATGAATCATGAATTGAATAATGAATCATGAATCATGAATTGAATTATGAATTGAATCATGAATCATGAATTGAATCATGAATCATGAATCAAATCATGAATTGAATCATGAATCGAATCATGAATTAAATCATGAATCATGAATTGAATCATGAATCATGAATTGAATCATGAATCATGAATCATAAATCATGAATTGAATCATGAATCATGAATCGAATCATGAATCATGAATTGAATCATGAATTATGAATCATGAATTGAATCATGAATCATGAATCATAAATTGAATCATGAATCATGAATTGAATCATGAATTGAATCATGAATCATGAATTGAATCATGAATCATGAATTGAATCATGAATCATGAATCATAAGTCATGAATTGAATCATGAATCATGAATCATGAATCATGAATTGAATCATGAATCATGAATTATGAATCATGAATTGAATCATGAATCATGAATTATGAATCATGAATTGCATCATAAATCATGAATCATGAATCAAATCATGAATCATGAATCGAATCATGAATAATGAATTATGAATCATGAATTGAGACATGAATCATGAATCATGAATTGAATCATGAATTGAATCATGAATCATGAATCGAATCATGAATCATGAATTGAATCATGAATCATGAATCATGAATAATGAATTGAATCATGAATCATGAATCATGAATCGAATCATGAATCGAATCATGAATCATGAATCATGAATCATGAATTAAATCATGAATCATGAATAATGAATTGAATCATGAATCATTAATCATGAATCATGAATTGAATCATGAATCATGAAATGAATCATGAATCATGAATCATGAATCGAATCATGAATCATGAAGCATGAATCATGAATCATGAAATGAATCATGAATCATGAATCATGTATCGAATCATGAATCATGAATCATGAATTGAATAATGAATCATGAATCATGAATTGAATTATGAATTGAATCATGAATCATGAATTGAATCATGAATCATGAATCAAATCATGAATTGAATCATGAATCGAATCATGAATTAAATCATGAATCATGAATTGAATCATGAATCATGAATTGAATCATGAATCATGAATCATGAATCATGAATTGAATCATGAATTATGAATCATGAATTGAATCATGAATCATGAATCATGAATCATGAATCGAATCATGAATCATGAATTGAATCATGAATTATGAATCATGAATTGAATCATGAATCATGAATCATAAATTGAATCATGAATCATGAATTGAATCATGAATTGAATCATGAATCATGAATTGAATCATGAATCATGAATCATAAATCATGAATTGAATCATGAATCATGAATCATGAATCGAATCATGAATCATGAATCATGAATCATGAATCATGAATCATAAATCATGAATTATGAATCATGAATTGAATCATGAATCATGAATTATGAATCATGAATTGCATCATAAATCATGAATCATGAATCGAATCATGAATCATGAATCGAATCATGAATAATGAATTATGAATCATGAATTGAGACATGACTCATGAATCATGAATTGAATCATGAATCATGAACTGAATCATGAATTGAATCATGAATCATGAATCGAATCATAAATCATGAATTGAATCATGAATTAAATTATGAATCATGAATTGAATCATGAATCGAATCATGAATTGAGTCATGAATCATGAATCGAATCATTAATCATGAATTGAATCATAAATCATGAATTATGAATCATGAATTGTTCATGAATTGAATCATGAATCATAAATCATGAATTCAATCATGAATCATGAAACATGAATCATGAATCATAAATTGAATCATGAATCATGAATCATGAATTGAATCATGAATTTAATCATGAATCATGAATCATGAATTATGAATTAAATCATGAATCATGAATAGAATCATGAATCATGAATTGAATCATGAATCATGAATCATGAATTGAATCATAAATCATGAATCACGAATCGAATCATGAATCATAAATCATGAATCATGAATTGAATCATGAATCATGAATTATGAGTCATGAATTGAATCATGAATCATGAATCATGAATTTAATCATGAATTATGAATCATGAATTATAAATTGAATCATGAATCATGAATCATAAATTGAATCATGAATCATGAATCATGAATTGAATCATGAATCATGAATTGAATCATGAATCATGAATCATAAATTGAATCTTGAATCATGAATTGAATCATGAATCATGAATCATAAATTGAAACATGAATGATGAGTCATGAATCATGAATTGAATCAGGAATCATGAATCATGAGTCATAAATTAAATCATGAATCATGAATTGAATCATAAATTAAATCATGCATCACAATCATGAATCATGAATAATGAATTGAATCATGAATCATGAATCATGAATCATGAATAATGAATTGAATCATGAATCATGAATCATGAATTGAATCATGAATTGAATCATGAATCATGAATCATGAATCAAATCATGAATCATGAATTAACTCATGAATTATGAATCATGAATCAGGAATTGAATCATGAATTGAATCATGAATCATGAATCATGAATTAAATCATGAATCATGAATCAAATCATGAATCATGAATTGAATCATGAATCATGAATCATGAATAATGAATTGAATCATGAATCATGAATCGAATCATGAATTGAATCATGAATCATGAATCATGAATCAAATCATGAATCATGAATAATGAATTGAATCATGAATCATTAATCATGTATCGAATCATGAATCATGAATCATGAATCATGATTTGAATCATGAATCATGAATCATGAATTGAATTATGAATTGAATCATGAATCATGAATTGAATCATGAATCATGAATCAAATCATGAATTGAATCATGAATCGAATCATGAATTAAATCATGAATCATGAATTGAATCATGAATCATGAATCATGAATTGAATCATGAATTGAATCATGAATCATGAATCATGAATCAAATCATGAATCATGAATTAACTCATGAATTATGAATCATGAATCAGGAATTGAATCATGAATTGAATCATGAATCATGAATCATGAATTAAATCATGAATCATGAATCAAATCATGAATCATGAATTGAATCATGAATCATGAATCATGAATAATGAATTGAATCATGAATCATGAATCGAATCATGAATTGAATCATGAATCATGAATCATGAATCAAATCATGAATCATGAATAATGAATTGAATCATGAATCATTAATCATGTATCGAATCATGAATCATGAATCATGAATCATGATTTGAATCATGAATCATGAATCATGAATTGAATTATGAATTGAATCATGAATCATGAATTGAATCATGAATCATGAATCAAATCATGAATTGAATCATGAATCGAATCATGAATTAAATCATGAATCATGAATTGAATCATGAATCATGAAATGAATCATGAATCATGAATCGAATCATGAATCATGAAGCATGAATCATGAATCATGAAATGAATCATGAATCATGAATCATGTATCGAATCATGAATCATGAATCATGAATCATGATTTGAATCATGAATCATGAATCATGAATTGAATTATGAATTGAATCATGAATCATGAATTGAATCATGAATCATGAATCAAATCATGAATTGAATCATGAATCGAATCATGAATTAAATCATGAATCATGAATTGAATCATGAATCTTGAATTGAATCATGAATCATGAATCATGAATTGAATCATGAATCATAAATCATGAATTGAATCATGAATCATGAATTGAGTCATGAATCATGAATTATGATTCGAATCATGAATCATGAATTGAATCATGAATTATGAATCATGAATTGAATCATGAATCAAGAATCATAAATTGAATCATGAATCATGAATTGAATCATGAATTGAATCATGAATCATGAATTGAATCATGAATCATGAATCATAAATCATGAATTGAATCATGAATCATGAATCATGAATCGAATCATGAATCATGAATCATGAATCATGAATTGAATCATGATATATGAATCATGAATTGAATCATGAATCATGAATTATGAATCATGAATTGCATCATAAATCATGAATCATGAATTAAATCATGAATCATGAATCGAATCATGAATAATGAATTATGAATCATGAATTGAGACATGAATCATGAATTGAATCATAAATCATGAATTGAATCATGAATTGAATCATGAATCATGAATTGAATCATGAATCGAATCATGATTTGAGTCATGAATCATGAATCGAATCATTAATCATGAATTGAATCATAAATCATGAATTATGAATCATGAATTAAATCATGAATTGAATCATGAATCATGAATCATGAATTCAATCATAAATCATGAATTGTGAATCATGAATTGTTCATGAATTGAATCATGAATCATAAATCATGAATTCAATCATGAATCATGAATCATGAATCATGAATTCAATCATAAATCATGAATTGTGAATCATGAATTGTTCATGAATTGAATCATGAATCATAAATCATGAATTCAATCATGAATCATGAAACATGAATCATGAATCATAAATTGAATCATGAATCATGAATCATGAATTGAATCATGAATCATGAATCATGAATTATGAATTGAATCATGAATCATGAATAGAATCATGAATCATGAATTGAATCATGAATCATGAATCATGAATTATGAATTAAATCATGAATCATGAATAGAATCATGAATCATGAATTGAATCATGAATCATGAATCATGAATTGAATCATGAATCATGAATCATGAATTATGAATTAAATCATGAATCATGAATAGAATCATGAATCATGAATTGAATCATGAATCATGAATCATGAATTGAATCATAAATCATGAATCACGAATCGAATCATGAATCATAAATCATGAATCATGAATTGAATCATGAATCATAAATTATGAATCATGAATTGAATCATGAATCATAAATTTTGAATCATGAATCGAATCATGAATCATAAATTATGAATCATGAATTGAAAATTGAATCATAAATTTTGAATCATGAATTGAATCATAAATCATGAATCATGAATCGAATCATGAATTATGAATCATGATTCATGAATTGAATTATGAATCATGAATTGAATCATGAATCATGAATCATGAATCATAAATTGAATCATGAATCATGAATCATGAATTGAATCATGAATCATGAATCATGAATCATAAATTGAATCATGAATCATGAATCATGAGTAATGAATCAATAATTGAATCAGGAATCATGAATCATGAATCATAAATTAAATCATGAATCATGAATTGAATCATGAATTGAATCGTGAATCATGAATCATGAATCATGAATTGAATCATGAATCATGAATCATGAATCATGAATTAAATCATGAATCATAAATTGCATCATGAATCATGAATCATGAATCATGAATTGAATCATGAATTGAATCATGAATCATGAATCATGAATTGAATCATGAATCATGAATCATGAATCAAATCATGAATCATGAATTGAATCATGAATCATGAATCATGAATTGAATCATGAATCATGAATCAAATCATGAATCATGAATTGAATCATGAATCATGAATCATGAATTGAATCATGAATTGAATCATGAATCATGAATTGAATCATGAATCATGAATCATGAATCAAATCATGAATCATGAATTGAATCATGAATCATGAATTATGAATCGTATCATGAATCATGAATAATGAATTGAATCATGAATCATGAATCATGAATTGAATCATGAATCGAATCATGAATCATGAATCATGAATCATAATTCATGAATCATGAATCGAATCATGAATCATGAATAATGAATTGAATCATGAATTGAATCATGAATCGAATCATGAATCATGAATCATGAATCATGAATCAAATCATGAATAATGAATTGAATCATGAATCATGAATCATGAATCATGAATCATAAATCATGAATCATGAAATGAATCATGAATCATGAATCATGAATTGAATCATGAATCATGAATAATGAATTGAATCATGAATCATGAATCATGAATCTTGAATTGAATCTCGAATCATGAATCATGAAGCATGAATCATGAATCATGAATCATGAAATGAATCATGAATCATGTATCGAATCATGAATCATGAATCATGAATCATGAATTGAATCATAAATCATGAATCATGAATTGAATTATGAATTGAATCATGAATTGAATCATGAATCATGAATCAAATCATAAATTGAATCATGAATCGAATCATGAATTGAATCATGAATCGAATCATGAATTGAATCATGAATCATGAATTGAATCATGAATCATGAATTGAATCATGAATCATAAATCATGAATTGAATCATGAATCATGAATTGAATCATGAATCATGAATCATGAATCGAATCATGAATCATGAATTGAATCATGAATCATGAATTGAATCATGAATCATGAATCATAAATTGAATCATGAATCATGAATTGAATCATGAATCATGAATTGAATCATGAATCATGAATCATAAATTGAGTCATGAATCATGAATTGAATCATGAATCATGAATTGAATCATGAATCATAAATCATAAATCATGAATTAAATCATGAATCATGAATCGAATCATGAATCATGAATCATGAATTGAATCATGAATCATGAATCCAATCATGAATCATGAATCATGAATCGAATCATGAATCATGAATCATGAAATGAATCATGAAATGAATCATGAATCATGAATTGAATCAAGAATCATTTATTATGAATCATGAATCATGAATTATGAATCATGAATTGAATCATGAATCATGAATCGAATCATGAATCATGAATCGAATCATGAATAATGAATTATGAATCATGAATTAAGACATGAATCATGAATCATGAATTGAATCATGAATCATGAATCATGAATTGAATCATGAATCATAATTCGAATCATGAATCATGAATTGAATCATGAATTGAATCATGAATCATGAATTGAATCATGAATCAAATCATTAATCATGAATTGAATCATAAATCATGAATTATGAATCATGAATTGAATCATGAATCAGGAATTCAATCATAAATCATGAATTATGAATCATGAATTGTTCATGAATTGAATCATGAATCATGAATTGAATCATAAATTGAATCATGAATCATGAATCATGAATCATAAATTTTGAATCATGAATCGAATCATGAATCATAAATTATGAATCATGAATTGAATCATGAATCATAAATTTTGAATCATGAATAGAATCATGAATCATGAATTATGAATCATGAATTGAATCATATATCATGAATCATGACTCGAATCATGAATTATGAATCATGATTCATGAATTTACTCATGAATCATGAATTGAATCATGAATCATGAATCATGAATCATGAATTATAAATTGAATCATGAATTATGAATAATGAATTGAATCATGAATCATGAATCATGAATCATAAATTGAATCATGAATCATGAATCATGAGTCATGAATCATGAATTGAATCAGGAATCATGAATCATGAAATATAAATTAAATCATGAATCATGAATTGAATCATGAATTGAATCATGAATCATGAATCATGAATCATGAATCATGAATTGAATCATGAATCATGAATCATGAATTGAATCATGAATCATGAATCATGAATCATGAATCATGAATTGAATCATGAATTGAATCATGAATCATGAATCATGAATTGCATCATGAATCATGAATCATGAATCAAATCATGAATCATATATTGAATCATGATCATGAATCATGAATCATGAATTGAATCATGAATTGAATCATGAATCATGAATAATGAATTGAATCATGAATCATGAATCAAATCATGAATCATGTATTGAATCATGAATCATGAATCATGAATCAAATCATGAATCTTGAATTGAATCATGAATCATGAATAATGAATTGAATCATGAATCATGAATCATGAGTCGAATCATGAATCATGAATCATGAATCGAATCATGAATCATGAATAATGAATTGAATCATGAATCATAAATGGAATCATGAATCGAATCATGAATCATGAATCATGAAACGAATCATGAATAATGAATTGATTCATGAATCATAAATCATGAATCATGAATTGAATCATGAATCATGAATCGAATCATGAATCATGAAACATGAATCATGAAATGAATCATGAATCAAATCATGAATCATAAATAATGAATTGAATCATGAATCATGAATCTTGAATTGAATCATGAATCATAAATCATGAATCATGAATCATGAAATGATTCATTAATCATGAATCATGTATCGAATCATGAATCATAAATTATAAATCATGAATTGAATCATGAATCATGAATCATGAATCATAAATTGAATCATGAATCATGAATCATGAATGAATCATGAATCATGAATCATGAATCATAAATTGAATCATGAATCATGAATCATGAGTCATGAATCATGAATTGAATCAGGAATCATGAATCATGAATTTAATCATGAATTGAATCATGAATCATGAATCATGAATTGAATCATGAATCATGAATCATGAATTGAATCATGAATCATGAATCATGAATTGAATCATGAATCATGAATAATGAATAATGAATAATGAATAATGAATCATGAATTGAATCATGAATTGAATCATGAATCATGAATCATGAATTGAATCATGAATCATGAATTGAATCATGAATCATGAATCATGAAATGAATCATGAAATGAATCGTGAATTTAATCATGAATCATGAATTGAATCATGAATTATGAATCATGAATTGAATCATGAATCATGAATTGAATCATGAATCATGAGTTGAATCTTGAATCATGAATTGAATCATGAATCATGAATCCAAACATGAATCATGAATCGAAACATGAATCATGAATTTAATCATGAATCATGAAATAAATCATGAATCATGAATCATGAATCGAATCATGAATCATGAATTTAATCATGAATCATGAAATGAATTATGAATCATGAATCATGAATCGAATCATGAATTGAATCATGAATCATGAATTGAATCATAAATTGAATCATGATTCATGAATCGAATCATGAATCATGAAACATGAATCGAATCATGAATCTTGAATCATGAATCGAATCATGAATCATGAATCATGAATTGAATCATGAATCTTGAATCATGAATTAAATCATGAATTGAAACATGAATCATGAATCGAATCATGAATCATGATATGAATCATGAATCATGAATCATGAATCAAATCATAAATCACGAATTGAATCATGAATCATGAATTGAATCATGAATCATGAATTGAATCATGAATCATGAATCATGAATCAAATCATAAATCACGAATTGAATCATGAATCATGAATTGAATAATGAATCATGAATCGAATCATGAATCATTAATCATAAATCGAATCATGAATCATTAATCGAATCATGAATCATGAATTGAATCATGAATTGAATCATGAATCATGAATCATGAAATGAATCATGAAATGAATCGTGAATTTAATCATGAATCATGAATTGAATAATGAATCATGAATCGAATCATGAATCATTAATCATAAATCGAATCATGAATCATTAATCGAATCATGAATCATGAATTAAATCATGAATTGAATCATGAATCATCAATCATGAAATGAATCATGAAATGAATCGTGAATTTAATCATGAATCATGAATTGAATCATGAATCATGAATCATGAATTGAATCATGAATCATGAATTGAATCATGAATCATGAATCCAATCATGAATCATGAATCCAATCATGAATCATGAATTGAATCATGAATCATGAAATGTATCATGAATCATGAATCGAATCATGAATTGAATCATGAACCATGAAATGAATCATGAATTGAATCATGAATTATGAATTGAATCATGAAATGAATCATGAATCAAATCATGAATCATAAATCATGAATCATGAATCATAAATCATGAATTTAATTTTGAAATGAATCATGAATCATAAATTGAATCATGATTCAAATCATGAATAATGAATTATGAATCAAATCATGAATCATGAATTGAATCATGAATCATGAATCTAATGATGATTCATGAGTCATGAATCGAATCATGTATCATGAATCATGAATTGAATCATGAATCATAAATCATGAATTAAATCATGAATCATGAATTGAATCATGAATCATGAATTAAATCATGAATCATGAATTGAATCATGAATCATGAATCATGAATTGAATCATGAATCATGAATCATGAATCATAAATTGAATCATGAATCATGATTCATGAATTGAATTATGAATCATGAATTGAATCATGAATCATGAATCATGAATCATAAATTGAATCATGAATCATGAATCATGAATTGAATCATGAATCATGAATCATGAATCATAAATTGAATCATGAATCATGAATCATGAGTAATGAATCAATAATTGAATCAGGAATCATGAATCATGAATCATAAATTAAATCATGAATCATGAATTGAATCATGAATTGAATCGTGAATCATGAATCATGAATCATGAATTGAATCATGAATCATGAATCATGAATCATGAATTGAATCATGAATCATGAATCATGAATCATGAATTAAATCATGAATCATAAATTGCATCATGAATCATGAATCATGAATCATGAATTGAATCATGAATTGAATCATGAATCATGAATCATGAATTGAATCATGAATCATGAATTGAATCATGAATCATGAATCATGAATTGAATCATGAATCATGAATCAAATCATGAATCATGAATTGAATCATGAATCATGAATCATGAATCATGAATTGAATCATGAATTGAATCATGAATCATGAATTGAATCATGAATCATGAATCATGAATCAAATCATGAATCATGAATTGAATCATGAATCATGAATTATGAATCGTATCATGAATCATGAATAATGAATTGAATCATGAATCATGAATCATGAATTGAATCATGAATCGAATCATGAATCATGAATCATGAATCATAATTCATGAATCATGAATCGAATCATGAATCATGAATAGTGAATTGAATCATGAATTGAATCATGAATCGAATCATGAATCATGAATCATGAATCATGAATCAAATCATGAATAATGAATTGAATCATGAATCATGAATCATGAATCATGAATCATGAATCATGAATCATGAAATGAATCATGAATCATGAATCATGAATTGAATCATGAATCATGAATAATGAATTGAATCATGAATCATGAATCATGAATCTTGAATTGAATCTCGAATCATGAATCATGAAGCATGAATCATGAATCATGAATCATGAAATGAATCATGAATCATGTATCGAATCATGAATCATGAATCATGAATCATGAATTGAATCATAAATCATGAATCATGAATTGAATTATGAATTGAATCATGAATTGAATCATGAATCATGAATCAAATCATAAATTGAATCATGAGTCGAATCATGAATTGAATCATGAATCGAATCATGAATTGAATCATGAATCATGAATTGAATCATGAATCATGAATTGAATCATGAATCATAAATCATGAATTGAATCATGAATCATGAATTGAATCATGAATCATGAATCATGAATCGAATCATGAATCATGAATTGAATCATGAATCATGAATTGAATCATGAATCATGAATCATAAATTGAATCATGAATCATGAATTGAATCATGAATCATGAATTGAATCATGAATCATGAATCATAAATTGAGTCATGAATCATGAATTGAATCATGAATCATGAATTGAATCATGAATCATAAATCATAAATCATGAATTAAATCATGAATCATGAATCGAATCATGAATCATGAATCATGAATCGAATCATGAATTGAATCATGAATCATGAATCCAATCATGAATCATGAATCGAATCATGAATCATGAATCATGAAATGAATCATGAAATGAATCATGAATCATGAATTGAATCAAGAATCATTTATTATGAATCATGAATCATGAATTATGAATCATGAATTGAATCATGAATCATGAATCATGAATCGAATCATGAATCATGAATCGAATCATGAATAATGAATTATGAATCATGAATTAAGACATGAATCATGAATCATGAATTGAATCATGAATCATGAATCATGAATTGAATCATGAATCATAATTCGAATCATGAATCATGAATTGAATCATGAATTGAATCATGAATCATGAATTGAATCATGAATCGAATCATGAATTGAATCATGAATTGAATCATGAATCAAATCATTAATCATGAATTGAATCATAAATCATGAATTATGAATCATGAATTGAATCATGAATCAGGAATTCAATCATAAATCATGAATTATGAATCATGAATTGTTCATGAATTGAATCATGAATCATGAATTGAATCATAAATTGAATCATGAATCATGAATCATGAATCATAAATTTTGAATCATGAATCGAATCATGAATCATAAATTATGAATCATGAATTGAATCATGAATCATAAATTTTGAATCATGAATAGAATCATGAATCATGAATTATGAATCATGAATTGAATCATATATCATGAATCATGACTCGAATCATGAATTATGAATCATGATTCATGAATTTACTCATGAATCATGAATTGAATCATGAATCATGAATCATGAATCATGAATTATAAATTGAATCATGAATTATGAATAATGAATTGAATCATGAATCATGAATCATGAATCATAAATTGAATCATGAATCATGAATCATGAGTCATGAATCATGAATTGAATCAGGAATCATGAATCATGAATCATAAATTAAATCATGAATCATGAATTGAATCATGAATTGAATCATGAATCATGAATCATGAATCATGAATCATGAATTGAATCATGAATCATGAATCATGAATTGAATCATGAATCATGAATCATGAATCATGAATCATGAATTGAATCATGAATTGAATCATGAATCATGAATCATGAATTGCATCATGAATCATGAATCAAATCATGAATCATATATTGAATCATGATCATGAATCATGAATCATGAATTGAATCATGAATTGAATCATGAATCATGAATAATGAATTGAATCATGAATCATGAATCATGAATCAAATCATGAATCATGTATTGAATCATGAATCATGAATCATGAATCAAATCATGAATCTTGAATTGAATCATGAATCATGAATAATGAATTGAATCATGAATCATGAATCATGAGTCGAATCATGAATCATGAATCATGAATCGAATCATGAATCATGAATAATGAATTGAATCATGAATCATAAATGGAATCATGAATCGAATCATGAATCATGAATCATGAAACGAATCATGAATAATGAATTGATTCATGAATCATAAATCATGAATCATGAATTGAATCATGAATCATGAATCGAATCATGAATCATGAAACATGAATCATGAAATGAATCATGAATCAAATCATGAATCATAAATAATGAATTGAATCATGAATCATGAATCTTGAATTGAATCATGAATCATAAATCATGAATCATGAATCATGAAATGATTCATTAATCATGAATCATGTATCGAATCATGAATCATAAATTATAAATCATGAATTGAATCATGAATCATGAATCATGAATCATAAATTGAATCATGAATCATGAATCATGAATGAATCATGAATCATGAATCATGAATCATAAATTGAATCATGAATCATGAATCATGAGTCATGAATCATGAATTGAATCAGGAATCATGAATCATGAATTTAATCATGAATTGAATCATGAATCATGAATCATGAATTGAATCATGAATCATGAATCATGAATTGAATCATGAATCATGAATCATGAATTGAATCATGAATCATGAATAATGAATAATGAATAATGAATCATGAATTGAATCATGAATTGAATCATGAATCATGAATCATGAATTGAATCATGAATCATGAATTGAATCATGATACATGAATCATGAAATGAATCATGAAATGAATCGTGAATTTAATCATGAATCATGAATTGAATCATGAATTATGAATCATGAATTGAATCATGAATCATGAATTGAATCATGAATCATGAGTTGAATCTTGAATCATGAATTGAATCATGAATCATGAATCCAAACATGAATCATGAATCGAAACATGAATCATGAATTTAATCATGAATCATGAATCATGAATCGAATCATGAATCATGAATTTAATCATGAATCATGAAATGAATTATGAATCATGAATCATGAATCGAATCATGAATTGAATCATGAATCATGAATTGAATCATAAATTGAATCATGATTCATGAATCGAATCATGAATCATGAAACATGAATCGAATCATGAATCTTGAATCATGAATCGAATCATGAATCATGAATCATGAATTGAATCATGAATCTTGAATCATGAATTAAATCATGAATTGAAACATGAATCATGAATCGAATCATGAATCATGATATGAATCATGAATCATGAATCATGAATCAAATCATAAATCACGAATTGAATCATGAATCATGAATTGAATCATGAATCATGAATTGAATCATGAATCATGAATCATGAATCAAATCATAAATCACGAATTGAATCATGAATCATGAATTGAATAATGAATCATGAATCGAATCATGAATCATTAATCATAAATCGAATCATGAATCATTAATCGAATCATGAATCATGAATTGAATCATGAATTGAATCATGAATCATGAATCATGAAATGAATCATGAAATGAATCGTGAATTTAATCATGAATCATGAATTGAATAATGAATCATGAATCGAATCATGAATCATTAATCATAAATCGAATCATGAATCATTAATCGAATCATGAATCATGAATTAAATCATGAATTGAATCATGAAATGAATCGTGAATTTAATCATGAATCATGAATTGAATCATGAATCATGAATCATGAATTGAATCATGAATCATGAATTGAATCATGAATCATGAATCCAATCATGAATCATGAATCCAATCATGAATCATGAATCATGAATTGAATCATGAATCATGAAATGTATCATGAATCATGAATCGAATCATGAATTGAATCATGAACCATGAAATGAATCATGAATTGAATCATGAATTATGAATTGAATCATGAAATGAATCATGAATCAAATCATGAATCATAAATCATGAATCATGAATCATAAATCATGAATTTAATTTTGAAATGAATCATGAATCATAAATTGAATCATGATTCAAATCATGAATAATGAATTATGAATCAAATCATGAATCATGAATTGAATCATGAATCATGAATCTAATGATGATTCATGAGTCATGAATCGAATCATGTATCATGAATCATGAATTGAATCATGAATCATAAATCATGAATTAAATCATGAATCATGAATTGAATCATGAATCATGAATTAAATCATGAATCATGAATTGAATCATGATTTGAATCATGAATTGAATCAGGAATCATGAATCATGAATGGAATCATGAATCATAAATTGAATCTTGAATCATAAATTGAATCATGAATCATGAATCCAAACATGAATCATGAATTGAATCGTGAATCATGAATTTAATCATGAATCATGAAATGAATCATGAATCATGAATCATGAATCGAATCATGAATTGAATCATGAATCATGAATTGAATCATGAATTGAATCATGAATCATGAATCGAATCATGAATCATGAATCATGAATCGAATCATGAATCATTAATCATGAATCGAATCATGAATCATGAATCATGAATTGAATCATGAATCTTGAATCATGAATTAAATCATGAATTGAATCATGAATCATGAATCGAATCATGAATCATGATATGAATCATGAATCATGAATCATGAATTAAATCATGAATCATGAATTGAATTATGAATCATGAATCAAATCATAAATCATGAATTGAATCATGAATCATGAATTGAATAATGAATCATGAAGCAAATCATGAATCATGAATCATGAAATCAATCATGAATCATGAAACGAATCATGAATTGAATCAAGAATCATGAAATGAATCATGAATTGAATCATGAATTAAAGCATGAATCATGAAATGAATAATGAATCATGAATTGAATCATGAAATAAATCATGAATCATGAATTGAATCATAAATCATGAATCATGAATCAAATCATGAAACATGTATTGAATCATGAATTAAATCATGAATAAAATCATGAATCATGAATCATGAATCATGAATCATGAGTTGAATCTTGAAACATGAATTGAATCATGAATCATGAATCCAAACATGAATCATGAATCGAAACATGAATCATGAATTTAATCATGAATCATGAAATGAATCATGAATCATGAATCATGAATTGAATCATAATTCATGAATTTAATCATGAATCATGAAATGAATTATGAATCATGAATCATGAATCGAATCATGAATTGAATCTTGAATCATGAATTGAATCATGAATTGAATCATGATTCATGAATCGAATCATGATTCATGAATCGAATCATGAATCATGAATCATGAATCAAATCATGACTCATGAATTGAATCATGATTTGAATCATGAATTGAATCAGGAATCATGAATGGAATCATGAATCATAAATTGAATCTTGAATCATAAATTGAATCATGAATCATGAGTCCAAATATGAATCATGAATCGAATCATGAATCATGAATTTAATCATGAATCATGAAATGAATCATGAATCATGAATCATGAATCGAATCATGAATCATGAATTTAATCATGACTCATGAATTTAATCATGAATCATGAAATGAATCAGGAATCATGAATCATGAATCGAATCATGAATTGAATCATGAATCATGAATTAAATCATGAATTGAATCATGAATCATGAATCGAATCATGAATCATGAATCATTAATCATTAATCATGAATCGAATCATGAATCATGAATCATGAATTGAATCATGAATCTTGAATCATGAATTAGATCATGAATTGAATCATGAATCATGAATTAAATCATGAATTGAATCATGAATCATGAATCGAATCATGAATCATGAATCATTAATCATTAATCATGAATCGAATCATGAATCATGAATCATGAATTGAATCATGAATCTTGAATCATGAATTAGATCATGAATTGAATCATGAATCATGAATCGAATCATGAATCATGAATTAAATCATGAATCATGGATTGAATCATGAATCATGAATCATAAATCAAATCATAAATCACGAATTGAATCATGAATCATGAATTGAATAATGAATCATGAAATGATTGATGAATCATGAAGCAAATCATGAATCATGAATCATGAATCATGAATTGAATCATGAATCATGAATCATGAATAGAATCATAAATCATTAATAATGAATCAAATCATGAATCATGAATTATGAATTGAATCATGAATCATGAATCATGAATAGAATCATGAATCATGAATCGAATCATAAATCATTAATCATAAATCGAATCATGAATCATGAATCGAATCATGAATCATGAATTGAATCATGAATTGAATCATGAATCATGAATCATGAATCATGAAATGAATCATCAATTAAATCATGAATTGAATCATGAATCATGAAATGAATCATGAAATGAATCGTGAATTTAATCATGAATCATGAAATGAATCGTGAATTTAATCATGAATCATGAATTAAATCATGAATCAAGAATAATAAATTGAATCATGAATCATGAATCATGAATTGAATCATGAATCATGAATCCAATCATGAATCATGAATCCAATCATGAATCATGAATTAAATCATGAATCATGAAATGTATCATGAATCATGAATCGAATCATGAATTGAATCTTGAACCATGAAATGAATCATGAATTGAATCATGAATTATGAATTGAATCATGAAATGTATCATGAATCAAATCATGAATCATAAATCATGAATCATGAATCATAAATCATGAATCATGAATCATAAATCATGAATTTAATTTTGAAATGAATCATGAATCATGAATTGAATCATGAATCATGAATCTAATCATGATTCATGAGTCAGGAATCGAATCATGAATCATGAATTGAATCATGAATCATGAATCATGAATTAAATCATGAATCATGAATTGAATCATGAATCATGAATCATGAATTAAATCATGAATCATGAATTGAATCATGATTTTAATCATGAATTGAATCAGGAATCATGAATCATGAATGGAATAATGAATCATAAATTGAATCATGAATCATGAATTAAATCATGAATCATGAATAAAATAATGAATCATGAATCGAATCATAAATTGAATCATGAATCATGAATCATAAAATGAATCATGAATTGAATCATAAATTGAATTATGAATAATAAATCATGAATTGAATCTTGAATTATGAATCCAATCATGAATCGAATCATGAATTATGAATTATGAATTCAATCATCAATCATGAATCATGAATCGAACCATGAATCATGAATCATGAATCGAACCATGAATCGTGAATCATGAATCAAGTCATGAATCATGAATTGAATCATGAAATGAATATTGAAACATGAAATGAATCATGAATGAAATCATGAATTGAATCATGAATCATGAATTTAATCATGAATCATGAATTGAATCATGAATTGAATCATGAATCATGAATCATGAATTGAATCATGAATCATGAATCGAATCATGAATCATGAATTGAACCATGAATTGAATCATGAATCATGAATCATGAAATGAATCATCAATTAAATCATGAATTGAATCATGAATCATGAATCATGAAATGAATCATGATATGAATCATGAATTTAATCTTGAATCATAAATTAAATCATGAATCATGAATCATGAATTGAATCATGAATCATGAATTGATTCATGAATCATGAATCCAATCATGAATCATGAATTCAATCATGAATCATGAATTCAATCATGAATCATGAAATGTATCATGAATCATGAATCGAATCATGAATTGAATCATGAACCATGAAATGAATCATGAATTGAATCATGAATTATGAATTGAATCATGAAATGAATCATGAATCAAATCATGAATCATAAATCATGAATCATGAATCATAAATCATGAATTTAATTTTGAAATGAATCATGAATCATGAATTGAATCATGAATCAAATCATGAATAATGAATTATGAATCAAATCATGAATCATGAATTGAATCATGAATCATGAATCTAATCATGATTCATGAGTCATGAATCGAATCATGAATCATTAATCATGAATTGAATCATGAATCATGAATCATGAATTAAATCATGAATCATGAATTGAATCATGAATCATGAATCATGAATTAAATCATGAATCATGAATTGACTCATGATTTGAATCATGAATTGAATCAGGAATCATGAATCATGAATGGAATCATGAATCATAAATTGAATCATGAATCATGAATCATGAATAAAATAATGAATCATGAATCGAATCATAAATTGAATCATGAATCATGAATCATAAAATGAATCATGAATTGAATCATAAATTGAATTATGAATAATGAATCATGAATTGAATCTTGAATTATGAATCCAATCATGAATCGAATCATGAATTATGAATTAGCAATTCAATCATCAATCATGAATCATGAATCGAACCATGAATCATGAATCATGAATCGAACCATGAATCATAAATCATGAATCGAGTCATGAATCATGAATTGAATCATGAAATGAATCTTGAAACATGAAATGAATCATGAATGAAATCATGAATTGAATCATGAATCATGAATTGAATCATGAATCATGAATTGAATCATGAATCATGAATTGAATCTTGAATCATGAATCGCATCATGAATCATGAATTGAATCATGAATCATGAATCATGAATTGAATCATGAATTATGAATCGAATCATGAATCAAATCATGAATCATGAATTGAATCATGAATTGAATCATGAAACATGAAATAAATCATGAATTGAATCATGAATCATAAATCATGAAATAAATCATGAATTGAATCATGAATTAAATCATGAATCATGACAAATGAAATGAATCATGAAATGAATAACGAATCATGAATTGAATCATGAAATAAATCATGAATCATGAATTGAATCATAAATCATGAATCATGAATCATGAATCAAATCATAAATCATGTATTGAATCATGAATCATGAATTGAATCATGAATCATGAGTCATGAATCGAATCATGAATCATGAATTGAATCATGAATCATGAATCAAATCATGAATCATGAATTGAATCATGAATCATGAGTCATGAATTGAATCTTGAATCATGAATCGCATCATGAATCATGAATTGAATCATAAATCATGAATCATGAATTGAATCATGAATTATGAATCGAATCATGAATCAAATCATGAATCATGAATTGAATCATGAATTGAATCATAAAACATGAAATGAATCATGAATTGAATCATGAATCATAAATCATGAAATAAATGATGAATTGAATCATGAATTAAATCATGAATCATGACAAATGAAATGAATCATGAAATGAATAACGAATCATGAATTGAATCATGAAATAAATCATGAATCAAGAATTTAATCATAAATCATGAATCATGAATCATGAATCAAATCATGAATCATGTATTGAATCATGAATCATGAATAGAATCATGAGTCATGAATCGAATCATGAATCATGAATTGAATCATGAATCATGAATCAAATCATGAATCATGAATTGAATCATGAATCATGAGTCATGAATCATGAATTGAATCATGAATAATGAGTTGAATCATGAATCATGAATTGAATCATAAATTGAATCATGAATCATGAATTGAATCATGAATCACGAATCATGAATTGAATCATGAATCATGAATCGAATCATGAATCATGAATCAAATCATGAATCATGAATTAAATCATGAATCATGAAATGAATCATCAATTAAATCATCAATTAAATCATGAATCATGAATCATGAAATGAATCATGAAATGAATCGTGAATTTTATCATGAATCATGAAATGAATCATGAATCATGAATCATGAATTGAATCATGAATAATGAATCCAATCATGAATCATGAATCCAATCATGAATCATGAATCATGAATTGAATCATGAATCATGAAATGTATCATGAATCATGAATCTAATCATGAATTGAATCATGAACCATGAAATGAATCATGAATTGAATCAAGAATCATGAATTGAATCATGAAATGAATCATGAATCATGAATTGAATCATGAATCATGAATCATGAATTGAATCATGAATCATGAATCCAATCATGAATCATGAATCCAATCATGAATCATGAATCCAATCATGAATCATGAATCATGAATTGAATCATGAATCATGAAATGTATCATGAATCATGAATCGAATCATGAATTGAATCATGAACCATGAAATGAATCATGAATTGAATCATGAATTATGAATTGAATCATGAAATGAATCATGAATCAAATCATGAATCATAAATCATGAATCATGAATCATAAATCATGAATTTAATTTTGAAATGAATCATGAATCATAAATTGAATCATGAATCAAATCATGAATAATGAATTATGAATCAAATCATGAATCATGAATTGAATCATGAATCATGAATCTAATGATGATTCATGAGTCATGAATCGAATCATGAATCATGAATCATGAATTGAATCATGAATCATAAATCATGAATTAAATCATGAATCATGAATTGAATCATGAACCAAGAATTGAATCATGAATCAAATCATGAATAATGAATTATGAATCAAATCATGAATCATGAATTGAATCATTAATCATGAATCTAATCATGATTCATGAGTCATGAATCGAATCATGAATCATGAATCATGATTTGAATCATGAATCATGAATTGAATCATGATTTAAATCATGAATTGAATCATGAATCATGAATCATGAATGGAATCATGAATCATAAATTGAATCATGAATCATGAATTGAATCATGAATCATGAATCAAATAATAAATCATGAATCGAATCATAAATTGAATCATGAATCATGAATCATAAAATGAATCATGAATTGAATTATGAATAATGAATCATGAATTTAATCTTGAATTATGAATCCAATCATGAATCGAATCATGAATTATGAATTAGGAATTGAATCATCAATCATGAATCATGATTCGAACCATGAATCATGAATCATGAATCGAACCATGAATCATGAATCATGAATCGAGTCATGAATCATGAATTGAATCATGAAATGAATCATGAATCGAGTCATGAATCATGAATTGAATCATGAAATGATTCTTGAAACATGAAATGAATCATGAATCATGAATTGAATCATGAATCATGAATTGAATCATAAATCATGAATCATGAATTGAATCTTGAATCATGAATCGCATCATGAATCATGAATTGAATCATGAATCATGAATTGAATCATGAATTATGAATCGAATCATGAATCAAATCATGAATCATGAATTGAATCATGAATTGAATCATGAAACATGAAATAAATCATGAATTAAATCATGAATCATGACAAATGAAATGAATCATGAAATGAATAACGAATCATGAATTGAATCATGAAATAAATCATAAATCATGAATTGAATCATGAATCATGAATTGAATCATAAATCATGAATCATGAATCGAATCATGAATTAAATCATAAATCATCAAATGAATTATGAATTGAATCATGAATTGAATCATGAATCATGAATCGAATCATGAATCATGAATTGAATCATGAATCATGAATTGAATCATGAAATGAATCATAAATCATGAATCATAAATCATGAATTTAATCTTGAAATGAATCATATATCATGAATTGAATCATGAATCATGAATCATGAATTGAATAATAAATCATAAATCATGAATTAAATCATGAATCATGAATTAAATCATGAATCATGAATTGAATCATGAATCATGATTAGAATCATGAATCGTGACTCGAATCATGAATCATGAATTGAATCATGAATCATAAATTGAAGCATGAATTGAATCATGAATAATGAATTATGAATCAAATCATGAATCATGAATTGAATCCTGAATCATGAATCGAATCATGAATCAAATCATGAATTATGAATTATGAATTGAATCATGAATCATGAATCATGAATCGAATTATGAATCATGATCCGAGTCATGAATCATGGCTTGATTTATGAAATGAATCATGAATCATGAATCATCAATCATGAATTGAATCATGAATTGAATCATGAAACATGAAATTAATCATGAATTGAATCATGAATTGAATCATGAATCATGAATTGAATTGTGAATCATGAATCATGAATAGAATCATGAATCATGAATCATGAATCGAATCATGAATCATGAATCATGAATCGAATCATGAATTATGAATCGAATCATGAATCATGAATTGAATCATGAATTAAATCATGAATCATGAATCATGAAATGAATCATGAATTAAATCATGAATTGAATCATGAATCATGAATTGAATCATGATTCGATTCATAATTCATGAATCATGAGTTGAATAATGAATCATAAATTGAATCATGAATCATGAATCATGAATAGAATCATGAATCATGAATCATGATTTAAATCATAAATCATGAATTGAATCATGAATCATTAATCGAATCATGAATCATGATACGAATCATGAATCATGAATTGAATCATGAATTGAATCATGAATCATGAATCATGAAATGAATCATAAATTAAATCATGAATTGAATCATGAATCATGAAATGAATCATGAAATGAATCTTGAATTTAATCATGAATCATGAATTGAATCATGAATCATGAACTGAATCATGAATCATGAATCATGAATTGAACCATAAACTGAGTCATAAATCATGAATTGACTCATGAATTGAATCATGAATCATGAATCGAATCATGAATTATGAATTATGAATTGAATCATCAATCATGAATCATGAATTGAATCATGAATCATGATCCGAGTCATGAATCATGGCTTGATTCATGAAATGAATCATGAATCATGAATCATCAATCATGAATTGAATCATGAATTGAATAATGAAACATGAAATGAATCATGAATTGAATCATGAATTGAATCATGAATCATGAATTGAATTATGAATCATGAATCATGAATAGAATCATGAATCATGAATCGAATCATGAATCATGAATCATGAATTGAAGCATGAAATGAATTATGAATAATAAAATGAATCATGAATCATGAATCATAAATCATGAGTTTAATTTTGAAATGAATTAAATCATGAATCAAATCATGAATAATGAATTATGAATCAAATCATGAATCATGAATTCAATCATGAATCATGAAATGAATCATGAATCATGAATCATGATTTGAATCATGAATCATAAATCATGAATTGAATCATGAATCATGAATCATGAATTGAATCATGAATTGAATCATGAATCATGAATCGAATCATGAATCATGAATCATGAATCAAATCATGAATCACGAATTCAATCATGAATCATGAATTATGAATTGAATCATCAATCATGAATCATGAATCATAATCCGAGTCATAAAATATGGATTAATTCATGAAATGAATCATGAATCATGAATCATAAATTGAATCATGAATCATGAATCATGAATCATGAATTAAATCATGAATCATGAGTTGAATCATGAATCATGAATTGAATCATGAATCATGAATTTAATCATGAATCATGAAATGAATCATGAATCATGAATCATTAATCGAATCATGAATTGAATCATGAATCATGAATTGAATCATGAATTGAATCATGAATTGAATCATGAATCATGAATCAAATCATGAATCATGAGTCATGAATCGAATCATGAATCATGAATTGAATCATGAATCTTGAATCATGAACTGAATTATGAATCATAAATCATGATATTAATCATGAATCATGATATTAATCATGAATCATGAATTAAATCATGAATCATGAATTGAATAATGAATCATCAATCAAATCATGAATCATGAATTAAATCATGAATAAAATCATGAATTATGAATCATGAATCATGAATCATGAATTGAATCATGAATCATGAGTTGAATCATGAATCATGAAATGAATCATGAATCATGAATCATTAATCGAATCATGAATTGAATCATGAATCATGAATTGAATCATGAATTGAATCATGAATCATGAATCGAATCATGAATCATGAATTGAATCATGAATTTTGAATCATGAATTGAATCATGAATCATGAATCAAATCATAAATCACAAATTGAATCACGAATCATGAATTGAATAATGAGTCATGAAATGAATCATGAATCATAAAGAAAATCATGAATCATGAATCAAATCATGAATCATGAATCAAATCATGAATCATGAATTGTGAATTGAATCATGAATCAAATCATGAATCATGAATCATGAATCATGAATAGAATCATTAATCATGAATCAAATCATGAATCATGAATCGTGAATTGAATCATGAATCATGAATAGAATCATGAATCATGAATCATGAATCAAATCATGAATCATGAAATGAATCATGAATCATGAATCTTGAATAGAATCATGAATCATGAATCGAATCATGAATCATGAATCATAAATCGAATCATGAATCATGATACAAATCATGAATCATGAATTGAATCATGAATTAAATCATGAATCATGAATCATGAATCATGAATTGAATCATGAATCATGAATCAAATCATAAATCATGAATTAAATCATGAATAAAATCATGAATCATGAATCATGAATTGAATCATGAATCATTAGTTAAATCATGAATCATGAATTGAATCATGAATCATGAATCCAAACATGAATCATGAATCGAATCATGAATCATCAATTTAATCATGATTCATGAATCATGAATCATGAATCATAAATTGAATCATGAATTATGAATCATGAATTGAATCATGAATCATGAATTGAATCATAAATCATGAATCATGAATCGAATCATGAATCATGAATTGAGACATGAATCATGAATCATGAATCGAATCATGAATCATGAATTGAATCATGAATTAAATTATGAATCATGAATTGAATCATGAATCGAATCATGAATTGAGTCATGAATCATAAATTGAATCATTAATCATGAATTGAATCATAAATCATGAATTATGAATCATGAATCATAAATTGAATCATGAATCATGAATTATGAATTTAATCATGAATTGAATCATGAATCATGAATCATGAATTCAATCATGAATCATGAATCATGAATCATAAATTGAATCATGAATCATGAATCATGAATTTAATCATGAATTGAATCATGAATCATGAATTATGAATTGAATCATGAATCATGAATAGAATCATGAATCATGAATTGAATCATGAATCATGAATCATGAATCATGAATTAAATCATAAATCATGAATCACGAATGGAATCATGAATCATGAATCATGAATCGAATCATGAATCAAATCATGAATCATAAATTGAATCATGAATCATAAATTTTGAATCATGAATCGAATCATGAATCATAAATTATGAATCATGAATTGAATCATGAATCATACATTTTGAATCATGAATTGAATCATGAATCATGAATTATGAATCATGAATTGAATCATAAATCATGAATCATGAATCGAATCATGAATTATGATTCATGATTCATGAATTAAATCATGAATCATGAATTGAATCATGAATCATGAATCATGAATCATAAATTGAATCATGAATCATGAATTGAATCATGAATCATGAATCATGAATCATAAATTGAATCATGAATCATGAATCATGAGTCATGAATCATTAATTGAATCAGGAATCATGAATCATGAATCATAAATTAAATCATGAATCATGAATTGAATCATGAATCATGAATCATGAATTGAATCATGAATCATGAATCATGAATTGAATCATGAATCATGAATCATAATTTGAATCATGAATCATGAATTGAATCATGAATCATTAATCGAATCATGAATCAAGAATCATGAATTGAATCATGAATCATGAATCATGAATCATGAATTGAATCATAAATCATGAATCATGAATCGAATCATGAATCATGAATCATGATATAAATCATGAATCATGAATCATGTATCGAATCATGAATTATGAATCATGAATTGAATCATGAATCATGAATCATAAATCAAATCATGAATTAAATCATGAATCGAATCATGAATTGAATCATGAATCATGAATTGAATCATGAATCATTAATTGAATCATGAATCATGAATAATGGATTGAATCATGAATCATGAATCACGAATCATGAATCATGAATCATGAAATGAATCATGAATCATAAATCGAATCATGAATCATGAATAATGAATTGAATTATAATTCATGAATCATGAATCATGAATTCAATCATGAATCATGAATCAAATCATGAATCATGAATCATGTATCAAATCATGAATTATGAATCATGAATTGAATCATGAATCATGAATTGCATTATGAATTGAATCATGAATCACGAATCATGAATTGAATCATGAATCATGAATTGAATCATGAATCATGAATCATGAATCATGAATCGAATCATGAATCATGAATTGAATCATGAATAATGAATTGAATCATGAATCATGAATCATGAATTGAATCATGAATCAAGAATCATGAATTGAATCATGAATTGAATAATGAATCATGAATTGAATCATGAATCATTAATTTAATCATGAATAATGAATTGAATCATGAATCATGAATCATGAATCATGAAATGAATCATGAATCATGTATCGAATCATGAATTATGAATCATGAATTGAATAATGAATCATGAATCATGAATCATGAATTGCATTATTAATTGAATCATGAATCATGAATCATGAATTAAATCATGAATCTTTAATCATGAATCATGAAATGAATTATGAATCATAAATCATGAATTGAATCATGAATCATAAATCATGAAATGAATCATTAATCATACATCATGAATTGAATCATGAATCATGAATCGAATCATGAATCATAAATTGAATCATGAATCATGAATTGAATCATAAATCATGTATCATGAATTGAATCATGAATCATGAAGTGAATCATGAATCATGAATTGAATCATGAATCATGAATCATAAATCATGAATTGAATCATGAATCATGAATTGAATCATGAATCATGAATCATGAATCATGAATTGAATCATAAATCATGAATTGAATCATGAATCATGAATTGAATCATGAATCATGAATCATAAATCATGAATTGAATCATAAATCATGAATCATGTTTCGAATCATGAATCATGAATTGAATCATGAATCATGAATTAATTCATGAATTGAATCATGAATCATGAATCGAATCATGAATCATGAATTGAATCATGAATTGAATTATGAATCATGAATTGAATCATAAATCGAATCATGAATTGAGTCATGAATCATAAATTGAATCATTAATCATGAATTGAATCATTAATCATGAATTGAATCATAAATCATGAATTATGAATCATGAATCATAAATTGAATCATGAATCATGAATTATGAATTTAATGATGAATTGAATCATGAATCATGAATCATGAATTCAATCATGAATCATGAATCATGAATCATAAATTGAATCATGAATCATGAATCATGAATTTAATCATGAATTGAATCATGAATCATTAATCGAATCATGAATCAAGAATCATGAATTGAATCATGAATCATGAATCATGAATTGAATCATAAATCATGAATCATGAATCGAATCATGAATCATGAATCATGAATCATGATATAAATCATGAATCATGAATCATGTATCGAATCATGAATTATGAATCATGAATTGAATCATGAATCATGAATCATAAATCAAATCATGAATTAAATCATGAATCGAATCATGAATTGAATCATGAATTGAATCATGAATCATGAATTGAATCATGAATCATTAATTGAATCATGAATCATGAATAATGGATTGAATCATGAATCATGAATCATGAATCATGAATCATGAATCATGAATCATGAAATGAATCATGAATCATAAATCGAATCATGAATCATGAATAATGAATTGAATTATAATTCATGAATCATGAATCATGAATTCAATCATGAATCATGAATCAAATCATGAATCATGAATCATGTATCAAATCATGAATTATGAATCATGAATTGAATCATGAATCATGAATTGCATTATGAATTGAATCATGAATCACGAATCATGAATTGAATCATGAATCATGAATTGAATCATGAATCATGAATCATGAATCATGAATCGAATCATGAATCATGAATTGAATCATGAATAATGAATTGAGTCATGAATCATGAATCATGAATTGAATCATGAATCAAGAATCATGAATTGAATCATGAATTGAATAATGAATCATGAATTGAATCATGAATCATTAATTTAATCATAAATAATGAATTGAATCATGAATCATGAATCATGAATCATGAAATGAATCATGAATCATGTATCGAATCATGAATTATGAATCATGAATTGAATAATGAATCATGAATCATGAATCATGAATTGCATTATTAATTGAATCATGAATCATGAATCATGAATTAAATCATGAATCTTTAATCATGAATCATGAAATGAATTATGAATCATAAATCATGAATTGAATCATGAATCATAAATCATGAAATGAATCATTAATCATACATCATGAATTGAATCATGAATCATGAATCGAATCATGAATCATAAATTGAATCATGAATCATGAATTGAATCATAAATCATGTATCATGAATTGAATCATGAATCATGAAGTGAATCATGAATCATGAATTGAATCATGAATCATGAATCATAAATCATGAATTGAATCATGAATCATGAATTGAATCATGAATCATGAATCATGAATCATGAATTGAATCATAAATCATGAATCATGTTTCGAATCATGAATCATGAATTGAATCATGAATCATGAATTAATTCATGAATTGAATCATGAATCATGAATCGAATCATGAATCATGAATTGAATCATGAATTGAATTATGAATCATGAATTGAATCATAAATCGAATCATGAATTGAGTCATGAATCATAAATTGAATCATTAATCATGAATTGAATCATTAATCATGAATTGAATCATAAATCATGAATTATGAATCATGAATCATAAATTGAATCATGAATCATGAATTATGAATTTAATGATGAATTGAATCATGAATCATGAATCATGAATTCAATCATGAATCATGAATCATGAATCATAAATTGAATCATGAATCATGAATCATGAATTTAATCATGAATTGAATCATGAATCATGAATTATGAATTGAATCATGAATCATGAATAGAATCATGAATCATAAATTGAATCATGAATCATGAATCATGAATTAAATCATAAATCATGAATCACGAATGGAATCATGAATCATGAATCTTGAATCGAATCATGAATCAAATCATGAATCAAAAATTGAATCATGAATCATAAATTTTGAATCATGAATCGAATCATGAATCATAAATCATGAATCATGAATAATGGATTGAATCATGAATCATGAATCATGAATCATGAATCATGAATCATGAATCATGAAATGAATCATGAATCATAAATCGAATCATGAATCATGAATAATGAATTGAATTATAATTCATGAATCATGAATCATGAATTCAATCATGAATCATGAATCAAATCATGAATCATGAATCATGTATCAAATCATGAATTATGAATTATGAATTGAATCATGAATCATGAATTGCATTATGAATTGAATCATGAATCACGAATCATGAATTGAATCATGAATCATGAATTGAATCATGAATCATGAATCATGAATCATGAATCGAATCATGAATCATGAATTGAATCATGAATAATGAATTGAGTCATGAATCATGAATCATGAATTGAATCATGAATCAAGAATCATGAATTGAATCATGAATTGAATAATGAATCATGAATTGAATCATGAATCATTAATTTAATCATAAATAATGAATTGAATCATGAATCATGAATCATGAATCATGAAATGAATCATGAATCATGTATCGAATCATGAATTATGAATCATGAATTGAATAATGAATCATGAATCATGAATCATGAATTGCATTATTAATTGAATCATGAATCATGAATCATGAATTAAATCATGAATCTTTAATCATGAATCATGAAATGAATTATGAATCATAAATCATGAATTGAATCATGAATCATAAATCATGAAATGAATCATTAATCATACATCATGAATTGAATCATGAATCATGAATCGAATCATGAATCATAAATTGAATCATGAATCATGAATTGAATCATAAATCATGTATCATGAATTGAATCATGAATCATGAAGTGAATCATGAATCATGAATTGAATCATGAATCATGAATCATAAATCATGAATTGAATCATGAATCATGAATTGAATCATGAATCATGAATCATGAATCATGAATTGAATCATAAATCATGAATCATGTTTCGAATCATGAATCATGAATTGAATCATGAATCATGAATTAATTCATGAATTGAATCATGAATCATGAATCGAATCATGAATCATGAATTGAATCATGAATTGAATTATGAATCATGAATTGAATCATAAATCGAATCATGAATTGAGTCATGAATCATAAATTGAATCATTAATCATGAATTGAATCATTAATCATGAATTGAATCATAAATCATGAATTATGAATCATGAATCATAAATTGAATCATGAATCATGAATTATGAATTTAATGATGAATTGAATCATGAATCATGAATCATGAATTCAATCATGAATCATGAATCATGAATCATAAATTGAATCATGAATCATGAATCATGAATTTAATCATGAATTGAATCATGAATCATGAATTATGAATTGAATCATGAATCATGAATAGAATCATGAATCATAAATTGAATCATGAATCATGAATCATGAATTAAATCATAAATCATGAATCATGAATGGAATCATGAATCATGAATCTTGAATCGAATCATGAATCAAATCATGAATCAAAAATTGAATCATGAATCATAAATTTTGAATCATGAATCGAATCATGAATCATAAATTATGAATCATGATTTGAATCATGAATCATACATTTTGAATCATGAATTGAATCATGAATCATGAATTATGAATCATGAATTGAATCATAAATCATGAATCATGAATCGAATCATGAATTATGATTCATGATTCATGAATTGAATCATGAATCATGAATTGAATCATGAATCATGAATCATGAATCATAAATTGAATCATGAATCATGAATTGAATCATGAATCATGAATCATGAATCATAAATTGAATCATGAATCATGAATCATGAGTCATGAATCGTTAATTGAATCAGGAATCAAGAATCATGAATCATAAATTAAATCATGAATCATGAATTGAATCATGAATCATGAATCATGAGTCATGAATCATTAATTGAATCAGGAATCAAGAATCAATAATCATAAATTAAATCATGAATCATGAATTGAATCATGAATCATGAATCATGAATAGAATCATGAATCATGAATCATTAATTGAATCATGAATCATGAATCATGAATAATGAATCATGAATTGAATCATTAATCATGAATCATGAATTGAATCATGAATCATGAATTGAATCATGAATCATTAATCGAATCATGAATCAAGAATCATGAATTGAATCATGAATCATGAATCATGAATCATGAATTGAATCATAAATCATGAATCATGAATCGAATCATGAATCATGATATGAATCATGAATCATGAATCATGTATCGAATCATGAATTATGAATCATGAATTGTATCATGAATCATGAATCATAAATCAAATCATGAATTAAATCATGAATCGAATCATGAATTGAATCATGAATCATGAATTGAATCATGAATCATTAATTGAATCACGAATCATGAATAATGGATTGAATCATGAATCATGAATCATGAATCATGAATTAAATCATGAATCATGAATCAAATCATGAATCATGAATCGTGTATCAAATCATGAATTATGAATCATGAATTGAATCATGAATCATGAATTGCATTATGAATTGAATCATGAATCATGAATCATGAATTGAATCATGAATCATGAATCATGAATTGAATCATGAATCATGAATCATGAATCATGAATCGAATCATGAATCATGAATTGAATCATGAATAATGAATTGAATCATGAATCATGAATAATGAATTGAATCATGAATTGAATCATGAAACATGAAATGAATCATGAATTGAATCATGAATTGAATTATGAATCATGAATTGAATCATGAATCATGAATTGAATCATGAATAATGAATTGAATCGTGAATCATCAATCATGAATTGAATCATGAATTGAATCATGAAACATGAAATGAATCATGAATTGAATCATGAATTGAATTATGAATCATGAATTTAATTATGAATCATGAATCATGAATAGAATCATGAATCATGAATCATGAATCGAATCATGAATCATGAATCGAATCATGAATTATGAATCGAATCATGAATCATGAATTGAATCATGAATTGAATCATGAATCATGAATCATGAAATGAATCATGAATTAAATCATGAATTGAATCATGAATCATGAATTGAATCATGATTCAATTCATAATTCATGAATCATGATTCAATTCATAATTCATGAATCATGAATCATAAATTGAATCATGAATCATGAATCATGAATAGAATCATGAATCATGAATCAAATCATAAATCATGAATTGAATCATAAATCGAATCATGAATCATGATACGAATCATGAATCATGAATTGAATCATGAATTGAATCATGAATTGATTCATGAATCATGAATCATGAAATGAATCATAAATTAAATCATGAATTGAATCATGAATCAAGAATCATGAATCCAATCATGAATCATGAATCCAATCATGAATCATGAATCATGAAATAAATCATGAATCATGAATCAAATCATGAATTGAATCATGAACCATGAAATGAATCATGAATTGAATCATGAATTAAATCATGAATCATGAATCGAATCATGAATCTTGAATTGAATCATGAATCACGAATTGAATCATGAAATGAATCATGAATAATAAAATGAATCATAAATCATGAATCATGAATCATAAATCATGAATTTAATTTTGAAATGAATCATGAATCATGAATTAAATCATGAATCAAATCATAAATAATGAATTATGAATCAAATCATGAATCATGAATTGAATCATGAATCATGAAATGAATCATGAATTGAATCATGAATCGAATCATGAATCGAATCATGAATTATGAATTATGAATAAAATCATCAAATATGAATCATGAATCAAATCATGAATCATGATCCGAGTCATGAATCATGGATTGATTCATGAAATGAATAATGAATCATGAATCATGAATCATGAATTGAATCATGAATTGAATCATGAAACATGAAATGAATCATGAATTGAATCATGAATCATGAATTGAATCATGAATCATGAATTGAATTATGAATCATGAATCATGAATTGAATCATGAATTATGAATCGAATCATGAATCATGAATTGAATCATGAATTGAATCATGAATCTGGAGTCATGAAATGAATCATGAATTGAAATATGAATCATGAATCATTAAAAGAATCATGAATTGAATAATGATTCGATTCATAATTCATGAATCATGAGTTGAATAATGAATCATAAATTGAATCATGAATCATGAATTGAATCATGAATTGAATCATGAATCATGAATTGAATTATGAATCATGAATCATTAATAGAATCATGAATTGAATAATGATTCGATTCATAATTCATGAATCATGAGTTGAATAATGAATCATAAATTGAATCATGAATCATGAATTGAATCATGAATTGAATCATGAATCATGAATTGAATCATGAATTGAATCATGAATTGAATCATGAATTATGAAATGAATCATGAATCATGAATTGAATCATGAATCATGAATTGAATCATGAATCATGAATTGAATCATGAATCATGAATACAATCATGAATTATGACTAATGAATTGAAGCATGAATCATGAATCATGAAATCAATCATGAATCATGAAACGAATCATGAATTGAATCAAGAATCATGAATTAAATCATGAATCATAAAATGAATAATGAATCATGAATTGAATCATGAAATAAATCATGAATCATGAATTGAATCATAAATCATGAATCATGAATCAAATCATGAATCATGTATTGAATCATGAATCATGAATTAAATCATGAATAAAATCATGAATCATGAATCATGAATCATGAATCATGAATTGAATCATGAATCATGAGTTGAATCTTGAATCATGAATCCAAACATGAATCATGAATCGAATCATGAATCATGAATTTAATCATGAATCATGAATCATGAATCATGAATAGAATCATAAATCATTAATCATGAATCAAATCATGAATCAAATCATGAATCATGAATCATGAATTGAATTATGAATCATGAATCATGAATAGAATCATGAATCATGAATCATGAATCAAATCATGAATCATGAATTGAATCATGAATTATGAATCATGAATAGAATCATGAATCATGAATCGAATCATGAATCATGAATCATAAATCGAATCATGAATTATGATACGAATCATGAATCATGAATTGAATCATGAATTGAATCATGAATTGAATCATGAATCATGAATTGAATCATGAATCATGAATCAAATCATGAATCATGAATCAAATCATGAATAAAATCATGAATCATGAATCATGAATCATAAATCGAATCATGAATTATGATACGAATCATGAATCATGAATTGAATCATGAATTGAATCATGAATTTAATCATGAATCATGAGTTGAATCATGAATCATGAATTGAATCATGAATCATGAATCCAAACATGAATCATGAATCGAATCATGAATCATCAATTTAATCATAATTCATGAATTGAATCATGAATCATGAATTGAATCATGAATTGAATCATGAATCATGAATCGAATCATGAATCATGAATTATGAATTGAATCATGAATCTTGAATCATGAATCGAATCATGAATCATGAATCATGAATTAAATCATGAATCACTAATTGAATCATGAATCATGAATCAAATCATAAATCACAAATTGAATCACGAATCATGAATTGAATAATGAATCATGAAATGAATCATGAATCATGAAGAAAATCATGAATCATGAAGAAAATCATGAATCATGAATCAAATCATGAATCATGAATCATGAATCAAATCATGAATCATGAATTCTGAAATGAATCATGAATCAAATCATGAATCATGAATTATGAATTGAATCATAAATCTTGAATAGAATCATGAATCATTAATCATGAATCAAATCATGAATCATGAATCGAATCATGAATCATGAATCATAAATCGAATCATGAATCATGATACGAATCATGAATCATGAATTGAATCATGAATTGAATCATGAATTGAATCATGAATCATGAAATGAATCATAAATTAAATCATGAATTGAATCATGAATTATGAATCATGAAATGAATCATGAAATGAATTGTGAATCATGAAGAAAATCATGAATCATGAATCAAATCATGAATCATGAATCATGAATCAAATCATGAATCATGAATTCTGAAATGAATCATGAATCAAATCATGAATCATGAATTATGAATTGAATCATGAATCATGAATAGAATCATGAATCATTAATCATGAATCAAATCATGAATCATTGAATCATGAATCATGAATTATGAATTGAATCATGAATCATGAATTGAATTAATGAATCATAAATCATGAATTGAATCAAGAATCATGAATCATGATGTGAATCATGAATCATAAATCATGAATCATGAATTAAATCATGAATTGAATCATAAATCATGAATTGAATCATGAATCATGAATTGAATCATCAATCATGAATCATGAATCCAATCATGAATCATAAATCAAATCATGAATTGAATCATGAATGTAATCATGAATTGAATCATGAATCATAAATTGAATCATGAATCATGAATTGAATCATAAATTGAATCATGAATCATGAATTATGAATTGAATCATGAATCATGAATCGAATCATGAATCATGAATCATGAATTGAATCATGAATCTTGAATCATGAATGATAAATTGAATCATAAATCATAAATCATGAATCATGAATTAAATCATGAATCATGAATTGAATCATGAATCATGAATATAATCATAAATCAGAAATTGAATCACAAATCATGAATTGAATAATGAATCATGAAATGAATCATGAATCATGAAGAAAATCATGAATCATGAATCAAATCATGAATCATGAAGAAAATCATGAATCATGAATCATGAATCAAATCATGAATCATGAATCATGAATCGAATCATGAATCGAATCATGAATCGAATCATGAGTCATGAATCATGAATTGAATCCTGAATCATGAATCGAATCATGAATCATGATCCGAGTCATGAATCATGGCTTGATTCATGAAATGAATCATGAATCGTGAATCATCAATCATGAATTGAATCATGAATTGAATCATGAAACATGAAATGAATCATGAATTGAATCATGAATTGAATTATGAATCATGAATTGAATTATGAATCATGAATCATGAATAGAATCATGAATCATGAATCATGAATCGAATCATGAATCACGAATCATGAATCGAATCATGAATTATGAATCGAATCATGAATCATGAATTGAATCATGAATCATGAATCATGAAATGAATCATGAATTAAATCATGAATTGAATCATGAATCATGATTCAATTCATAATTCATGAATCATGAGTTGAATAATGAATCATAAATTGAATCATGAATCATGAATCATGAATAGAATCATGAATCATAATTCATGAATCAAATCATAAATCATGAATTGAATCATGAATCATGAATCATAAATCGAATCATGAATCATGATACGAATCATGAATCATGAATTGAATCATGAATTGAATCATGAATTGATTCATGAATCATGAATCATGAAATGAATCATAAATTAAATCATGAATTGAATCATGAATCATGAATCATGAAATGAATCATGAAATGAATCGTGAATTTAATCATGAATCATGAATTGAATCATGAATCATGAACTGAATCATGAATCATGAATCATGAATCCAATCATGAATCATGAATCCAATCATGAATCATGAATCATGAAATAAATCATGAATCATGAATCCAATCATGAATTGAATCATGAACCATGAAATGAATCATGAATTGAATCATGAATTGAATCATGAATCATGAATCGAATCATGAATCTTGAATTGAATTATGAATCACGAATTGAATCATGAAATGAATCATGAATAATAAAATGAATCATAAATCATGAATCATGAATCATAAATCATAAATTTAATTTTGAAATGAATCGTGAATCATGAATTAAATCATGAATCAAATCATGAATAAAGAATTATGAATCAAATTATGAATCATGAATTGAATCATGAAATGAATCATGAATTGAATCCTGAATCATGAATCGAATCATGAATCGAAACATGAATTATGAATTATGAATAAAATCATCAAATATGAATCATGAATCAAATCATGAATCATGATCCGAGTCATGAATCATGAATCATGAATCATGAATTGAATCATGAATTGAATCATGAAACATGAAATGAATCATGAATTGAATCATGAATCATGAATTGAATCATGAATCATGAATTGAATTATGAATCATGAATCATGAATAGAATCATGAATTATGAATCGAATCATGAATCATGAATTGAATCATGAATTGAATCATGAATCTGGAGTCATGAAATGAATCATGAATTGAATTATGAATCATGAATCATGAATAGAATCATGAATTGAATAATGATTTGATTCATAATTCATGAATCATGAGTTGAATAATGAATCATAAATTGAATCATGAATCATGAATTGAATCATGAATTGAATCATGAATCATGAATTGAATCATGAATTGAATCATGAATTGAATCATGAATTATGAAATGAATCATGAATCATGAATTGAATCATGAATCATGAATTGAATCATGAATCATGAGTTGAATCATGAATCATGAAATCAATCATGAATCATGAAACGAATCATGAATTGAATCAAGAATCATGAATTGAATCATGAATTAAATCATGAATCATGAAATAAATAACGAATCATGTATTGAATCATGAAATAAATCATGAATCATGAATTGAATCATAAATCATGAATCATGAATCAAATCATGAATCATGAATTGAATCATGAATCATGAGTTGAATCTTGAATCATGAATTGAATCATGAATCATGAATCCAAACATGAATCATGAATCGAATCATGAATCATGAATTTAATCATGAATCATGAATCATGAATCATGAATCATGAATCATGAATAGAATCATAAATCATTAATCATGAATCAAATCATGAATCAAATCATGAATCATGAATTGAATCATGAATCATGAATCATGAATCGAATCATGAATCATTAATCATAAATCGAATCATAAATCATGAATCGAATCATGAATCATGAATTGAATCATGAATTGAATCATGAATCATGAATCATGAAATGAATCATCAATTAAATCATGAATTGAATCATGAATCATGAAATGAATCATGAAATGAATCGTGAATTTAATCATGAATCATGAATTAAATCATGAATCATGAATCATGAATTGAATCATGAATCATGAATTGAATCATGAATTATGAATCCAATCATGAATCATGAATCCAATCATGAATCATGAATCATGAATTGAATCATGAATCATGAAATGTATCATGAATCATGAATCGAATCATGAATTGAATCATGAAACATGAAATGAATCATGAATTGAATCATGAATTATGAATTGAATCATGAAATGAATCATGAATCAAATCATGAATCATAAATCATGAATCATGAATCATAAATCATGAATCATGAATCATAAATCATGAATTTAATTTTGAAATGAATCATGAATCATGAATTGAATCATGAATCAAATCATGAATAATAAATTATGAATCAAATCATGAATCATGAATTGAATCATGAATCATGAATCTAATCATGATTCATGAGTCATTAATCAAATCATGAATCATGAATCATGAATTGAATCATGAAGCATGAATCATGAATTGAATCATGAATCATGAATCATGAATTAAATCATGAATCATGAATTGAATCATGATTTGAATCATGAATTGAATCAGGAATCATGAATCATGAATGGAATCATGAATCATGAATTGAATCATGAATCATGAATCAAATCATAAATCACAAAATGAATCACGAATCATGAATTGAATAATAAATCATGAAATGAATCATGAATCATGAAGAAAATCATGAATCATGAAGAAAATCATGAATCATGAATCAAATCATGAATCATGAATCATGAATCAAATCATGAATCATGAATTCTGAAATGAATCATGAATCATGAAGAAAATCATGAATCATGAATCAAATCATGAATCATGAATCAAATCATGAATCATGAATTCTGAAATGAATCATGAATCAAATCATGAATTATGAATTGAATCATAAATCTTGAATAGAATCATGAATCATTAATCATGAATCAAATCATGAATCATGAATCGAATCATGAATCATGAATCATAAATTGAATCATGAATCATGATACGAATCATGAATCATGAATTGAATCATAAATTGAATCATGAATTGAATCATGAATCATGAAATGAATCATAAATTAAATCATGAATTGAATCATGAATTATGAATCATGAAATGAATCGTGAATCATGAAGAAAATCATGAATCATGAATCAAATCATGAATCATGAATCATGAATCAAATCATGAATTCTGAAATGAATCATGAATCAAATCATGAATCATGAATTATGAATTGAATCATGAATCATGAATCATGAATAGAATCATGAATCATTAATCATGAATCAAATCATGAATCATTGAATCATGAATCATGAATTATGAATCATGATTTGAATCATGAATCATGAATTATGAATCATGAATTGAATCATGAATTGAATCATGAATCATGAATCATGAATTGAATCATGAATCATGAATCATAAAATGAATCATGAATCATGAATTGAATCTTGAATTGAATCATGAATCATGAATTATGAATTGAATCATGAATCATGAATTGAATTAATGAATCATAAATCATGAATTGAATCAAGAATCATGAATCATATAGTGAATCATGAATCATAAATCATGAATCATGAATTAAATCATGAATTGAATCATAAATCATGAATTGAATCATGAATCATGAATTGAATCATCAATCATGAATCATGAATCCAATCATGAATCATAAATCAAATCATGAATTGAATCATGAATGTAATCATGAATTGAATCATGAATCATAAATTGAATCATGAATCATGAATTGAATCATGAATTGAATCATGAATTATGAATTGAATCATGAATCATGAATCGAATCATGAATCATGAATCATGAATTGAATCATGAATCTTGAATCATGAATCATGAATTGAATCATGAATCATGAATCAAATCATAAATCAGAAATTGAATCACAATCATGAATTGAATAATGAATCATGAAATGAATCATGAATCATGAAGAAAATCATGAATCATGAAGAAAATCATGAATCATGAAGAAAATCATGAATCATGAATCATGAATCAAATCATGAATCATTAATCATGAATTGAATCCTGAATCATGAATCGAATCATGAATCGAATCATGAATCGAATCATGAATCATGAATCATGAATTGAATCCTGAATCATGAATCGAATCATGAATCATGATCCGAGTCATGAATCATGGCTTGATTCATGAAATGAATCATGAATCGTGAATCATCAATCATGAATTGAATCATGAATTGAATCATGAAACATGAAATGAATCATGAATTGAATCATGAATTGAATTATGAATCATGAATTGAATTATGAATCATGAATCATGAATAGAATCATGAATCATGAATCATGAATCGAATCATGAATCATGAATCATGAATCGAATCATGAATTATGAATCGAATCATGAATCATGAATTGAATCATGAATCATGAATCATGAAATGAATCATGAATTAAATCATGAATTGAATCATGAATCATGAATTGAATCATGATTCAATTCATAATTCATGAATCATGAGTTGAATAATGAATCATAAATTGAATCATGAATCATGAATCATGAATAGAATCATGAATCATGAATCATGAATCAAATCATAAATCATGAATTGAATCATGAATCATGAATCATAAATCGAATCATGAATCATGATGCGAATCATGAATCATGAATTGAATCATGAATTGAATCATGAATTGATTCATGAATCATGAATCATGAAATGAATCAGAAATTAAATCATGAATTGAATCATGAATCATGAATCATGAAATGAATCATGAAATGAATCGTGAATTGAATCATGAATCATGAATTAAATCATGAATCATGAACTGAATCATGAATCATGAATCATGAATTGAATCATGAATCATGAATCCAATCATGAATCATGAATCAAATCATAAATCAGAAATTGAATCACAAATCATGAATTGAATAATGAATCATGAAATGAATCATGAATCATGAAGAAAATCATGAATCATGAATCAAATCATGAATCATGAAGAAAATCATGAATCATGAATCATGAATCAAATCATGAATCATTAATCATGAATTGAATCCTGAATCATGAATCGAATCATGAATCGAATCATGAATCGAATCATGAATCATGAATCATGAATTGAATCCTGAATCATGAATCGAATCATGAATCATGATCCGAGTCATGAATCATGGCTTGATTCATGAAATGAATCATGAATCGTGAATCATCAATCATGAATTGAATCATGAATTGAATCATGAAACATGAAATGAATCATGAATTGAATCATGAATTGAATTATGAATCATGAATTGAATTATGAATCATGAATCATGAATAGAATCATGAATCATGAATCATGAATCGAATCATGAATCATGAATCATGAATCGAATCATGAATTATGAATCGAATCATGAATCATGAATTGAATCATGAATCATGAATCATGAAATGAATCATGAATTAAATCAAGAATTGAATCATGAATCATGAATTGAATCATGATTCAATTCATAATTCATGAATCATGAGTTGAATAATGAATCATAAATTGAATCATGAATCATGAATCATGAATAGAATCATGAATCATGAATCATGAATCAAATCATAAATCATGAATTGAATCATGAATCATGAATCATAAATCGAATCATGAATCATGATGCGAATCATGAATCATGAATTGAATCATGAATTGAATCATGAATTGATTCATGAATCATGAATCATGAAATGAATCAGAAATTAAATCATGAATTGAATCATGAATCATGAATCATGAAATGAATCATGAAATGAATCGTGAATTGAATCATGAATCATGAATTGAATCATGAATCATGAACTGAATCATGAATCATGAATCATGAATTGAATCATGAATCATGAATCCAATCATGAATCATGAATCCAATCATGAATCAGGAAATAAATCATGAATCATGAATCAAATCATGAATTGAATCATGAACCATGAAATGAAGCATGAATTGAATCATGAATTGAATCATAAATCATGAATCGAATCATGAATCTTGAATTGAATCATGAATCACGAATTGAATCATGAAATAAATCATGAATAATAAAATGAATCATAAATCATGAATCATGAATCATAAATCATGAATTTAATTTGAAATGAATCATGAAATGAATCGTGAATTTAATGATGAATCATGAATTGAATCATGAATCATGAATCATGAACTGAATCATGAATCATGAATTGAATCATGAATCATGAATCCAATCATGAATCATGAATCCAATCATGAATCATGAATCATGAAATAAATCATGAATCATGAATCCAATCATGAATTGAATCATGAACCATGAAATGAATCATGAATTGAATCATGAATTGAATCATGAATCATGAATCAAATCATGAATCTTGAATTGAATTATGAATCACGAATTGAATCATGAAATGAATCATGAATAATAAAATGAATCATAAATCATGAATCATGAATCATAAATCATAAATTTAATTTTGAAATGAATCATGAATCATGAATTAAATCATGAATCAAATCATGAATAATGAATTATGAATCAAATCATGAATCATGAATTGAATCATGAATCATGAAATGAATCATGAATTGAATCCTGAATCATGAATTGAATCATGAATCGAAACATGAATTATGAATTATGAATAAAATCATCAAATATGAATCATGAATCAAATCATGAATCATGATCCGAGTCATGAATCATGGATTGATTCATAAAAAATGAATCATGAATCATGAATCATGAATCATGAATTGAATCATGAATTGAATCATGAAACATGAAATGAATCATGAATTGAATCATGAATCATGAATTGAATCATGAATCATGAATTGAATTATGAATCATGAATCATGAATAGAATCATGAATTATGAATCGAATCATGAATCATGAATTGAATCATGAATTGAATCATGAATCTGGAGTCATGAAATGAATCATGAATTGAATTATGAATCATGAATCATGAATAGAATCATGAATTGAATAATGATTTGATTCATAATTCATGAATCATGAGTTGAATAATGAATCATAAATTGAATCATGAATCATGAATTGAATCATGAATTGAATCATGAATCAAGAATTGAATCATGAATTGAATCATGAATTGAATCATGAATTATGAAATGAATCATGAATCATGAATTAAATCATGAATCATGAGTTGAATCATGAATCATGAATTGAATCATGAATCATGAATACAATCATGAAATATGAATAATGAATTGAAGCATGAATCATGAATCATGAAATCAATCATGAATCATGAAACGAATCATGAATTGAATCAAGAATCATGAATTGAATCATGAATTAAATCATGAATCATGAAATGAATAACGAATCATGAATTGAATCATGAAATAAATCATGAATCATGAATTGAATCATAAATCATGAATCATGAATCAAATCATGAATCATGAATTGAATCATGAATCATGAGTTGAATCTTGAATCATGAATTGAATCATGAATCATGAATCCAAACATGAATCATGAATCGAATCATGAATCATGAATTTAATCATGAATCATGAATCATGAATCATGAATAGAATCATAAATCATTAATCATGAATCAAATCATGAATCAAATCATGAATCATGAATTGAATCATGAATCATGAATCATGAATCAAATCATGAATCATTAATCATAAATCGAATCATAAATCATGAATCGAATCATGAATCATGAATTGAATCATGAATTGAATCATGAATCATGAATCATCAAATGAATCATGAAATGAATCGTGAATTTAATCATGAATCATGAATTAAATCATGAATCATGAATCATGAATTGAATCATGAATCATGAATCATGAATTGAATCATGAATCATGAATCCAATCATGAATCATGAATCCAATCATGAATCATGAATCCAATCATGAATCATGAATCATGAATTGAATCATGAAATGTATCATGAATCATGAATCGAATCATGAATTGAATCATGAACCATGAAATGAATCATGAATTGAATCATGAATTATGAATTGAATCATGAAATGAATCATGAATCAAATCATGAATCATAAATCATGAATCATGAATCATAAATCATGAATTTAATTTTGAAATGAATCATGAATCATGAATTGAATCATGAATCAAATCATGAATAATAAATTATGAATCAAATCATGAATCATGAATTGAATCATGAATCATGAATCTAATCATGATTCATGAGTCATGAATCAAATCATGAATCATGAATCATGAATTGAATCATGAAGCATGAATCATGAATTGAATCATGAATCATGAATCATGAATTAAATCATGAATCATAAATTGAATCATGATTTGAATCATGAATTGAATCAGGAATCATGAATCATGAATGGAATCATGAATCATAAATTGACTCATGAATCATGAATTGAATCATGAATCATGAATCATGAATTGAATCAGGAATCATGAATCATGAATGGAATCATGAATCATAAATTGACTCATGAATCATGAATTGAATCATGAATCATGAATCAAATAATGAATCATGAATCGAATCATAAATTGAATCATAAATCATGAATCATAAAATGAATCATGAATTGAATCATGAATTGAATCATAAATCATGAATTGAATCATGAATCATGAATCATGAATTGAATCATGAATCATGAATCCAATCATGAATCATAATACAAATCATGAATTGAATCATGAATCTAATCATGAATTGAATCATGAATCATAAATTGAATCATGAATCATGAATTGAATCATAAATTGAATCATGAATCATGAATTATGAATTGAATCATGAATCATGAATCGAATCATGAATCATGAATCATGAATTGAATCATGAATCTTGAATCATGAATCATGAATTGAATCATGAATCATGAATCATGAATCATGAATGATAAATTGAATCATAAATCATGAATCATGAATCATGAATCATGAATTGAATCATGAATCATGAATCAAATCATAAGTCACAAATTGAATCACGAATCATGAATTGAATAATGAATCATAAAATGAATGATGAATCATGAAGAAAATCATGAATCATGAATCAAATCATGAATCATAAATCAAATCATGAATCATGAATCATGAATCAAATCATGAATCATGAATTTTGAATTGAATCATGAATCATGAATCGTGAATTGAATCATGAATCAAATCATAAATCATGAAATGAATCATGAATCATGAATCATGAATAGAATCATGAATCAAGAATCGAATCATGAATCATGAATCATAAATCATGAATTTAATTTTGAAATGAATCATGAAATGAATCGTGAATTTAATCATGAATCATGAATTGAATCATGAATCATGAATCATGAACTGAATCATGAATCATTAATTGAATCATGAATCATGAATCATGAACTGAATCATGAATCATGAATTGAATCATGAATCATGAATTGAATCATGAATCATGAATCCAATCATGAATCATGAATCATGAAATAAATCATGAATCATGAATCAAATCTTGAATTGAATCATGAACCATGAAATGAATCATGAATTGAATCATGAATTGAATCATGAATCTTGAATTGAATCATGAATCACGAATTGAATCATGAAATGAATCATGAATAATAAAATGAATCATAAATCATGAATCATGAATCATAAATCATGAATTTAATTTTGAAATGAATCATGAATCATGAATTAAATCATGAATCAAATCATGAATAATGAATTATGAATCAAATCATGAATCATGAATTGAATCATGAATCATGAAATGAATCATGAATTGAATCCTGAATCATGAATCGAATCATGAATCGAAACATGAATTATGAATTATGAATAAAATCATCAAATATGAATCATGAATCAAATCATGAATCATGATCCGAGTCATGAATCATGAATCCAATCATGAATCATGAATCATGAATTGAATCATGAATCATGAAATGTATCATGAATCATGAATCGAATCATGAATTGAATCATGAACCATGAAATGAATCATGAATTGAATCATGAATTATGAATTGAATCATAAAATAAATCATGAATCAAATCATGAATCATAAATCATGAATCATGAATCATAAATCATGAATTTAATTTTGAAATGAATCATGAATCATAAATTGAATCATGAATCAAATCATGAATAATGAATTATGAATCAAATCATGAATCATGAATTGAATCATGAATCATGAATCTAATGATGATTCATGAGTCATGAATCGAATCATGAATCATGAATTGACTCATGAATCATAAATCATGAATTAAATCATGAATCATGAATTAAATCATGAATCATGAATTGAATCATGAATCATGAATTAAATCATGAATAATAAATTGAATCATGATTTGAATCATGAATTGAATCAGGAATCATGAATCATGAATGGAATCATAAATCATAAATTGAATCTTGAATCATAAATTGAATCATGAATCATGAATCCAAACATGAATCATGAATTGAATCATGAATCATGAATTTAATCATGAATCATGAAATGAATCATGAATCAAGAATCATGAATCGAATCATGAATCATGAATTTAATCATGAATCATGAAATGAATCATGAATCATGAATCGAATCATGAATTGAATCATGAATCATGAATTGAATCATGAATTGAATCATGAATCATGAATCGAATCATGAATCATGAATCATGAATCGAATCATGAATCATTAATCATGAATCGAATCATGAATCATGAATCATGAATTGAATCATGAATCTTGAATCATGAATTAAATCATGAATTGAATCATGAATCATGAATCGAATCATGAATCATGATATGAATAATGAATCATGAATCATGAATTAAATCATGAATCATGAATTGAATCATGAATCATGAATCAAATCATAAATCATGAATTGAATCATGAATCATGAATTGAATAATGAATCATGAAATGATTCATGAATCATGAAGCAAATCATGAATCATGAATCATGAATCATGAAATCAATCATGAATCATGAAACGAATCATGAATTGAATCAAGAATCATGAAATGAATCATGAATTGAATCATGAATTAAATCATGAATCATGAAATGAATAATGAATCATGAATTGAATCATGAAATAAATCATGAATCATGAATTGAATCATAAATCATGAATCATGAATCAAATCATGAATCATGTATTGAATCATGAATTAAATCATGAATAAAATCATGAATCATGAATCATGAATCATGAATCATGAATTGAATCATGAATCATAAATTCAAACATGAATCATGAATCGAAACATGAATCATGAATTTAATCATGAATCATGAAATGAATCATGAATCATGAATCATGAATTGAATCATAATTCATGAATTTAATCATGAATCATGAAATGAATTATGAATCATGAATCATGAATCGAATCATGAATTGAATCATGAATCATGAATTGAATCATGAATTGAATCATGATTCATGAATCGAATCATGAATCATGAATCATGAATCGAATCATGAATCTTGAATCATGAATCGAATCATGAATCATGAATCATGAATTTAATCATGAATCTTAAATCATGAATTAAATCATGAATTGAAACATGAATCATGAATCGAATCATGAATCATGATATGAATCATGAATCATGAATCATGAATTAAATAATGCATCATGAATTGAATCATGAATCATGAATCATGAATCACATCATAAATCACGAATTGAATCATGAATCATGAATTGAATAATGAATCATAAATCGAATCATGAATCATTAATCATAAATCGAATCATGAATCATGAATCGAATCATGAATCATGAATTGAATCATGAATTGAATCATGATTCATGAATCATGAAATGAATCTTCAATTAAAACATGAATTTAATCATGAATCATGAAATGTATCATGAATCATGAATCGATCATGAATTGAATCATGAACCATGAAATGAATCATGATTGAATCATGAATTATGAATTGAATCATGAATGAATCATGAATCAATTCATGAATCATAAATCATGAATCATGAATCATAAATCATGAATTTAATTTTGAAATGAATCATGAATCATAAATTGAATCATGAATCAAATCATGAATAATGAATTATGAATCAAATCATGAATCATGAATTGAATCATGAATCATGAATCTAATGATGATTCATGAGTCCTGAATCGAATCATGAATCATGAATTGAATCATGAATCATGAATCATGAATTAAATCATGAATCATGAATTGAATCATGAATCATGAATTAAATCATGACTCATGAATTGAATCATGATTGAATCATGAATTGAATCAAGATCATCAATGGAATCATGAATCATAAATTGAATCTTGAATCATAAATTGAATCATGAATCATGAATCCAAATATGAAACATGAATCGAATCATGATCATGAATTGAATCATGAATCATGAATCGAATCATGAATCATGAATCATGATTGAATCATGAATCTTGAATCATGAATTAAATCATGAATTGAATCATGAATCAAATCATGAATCATGATATGAATCATGAATCATGAATCATGAATTAACTCATGAATCATGAATTGAATCATGAATCATGAATCATGAATCAAATCATAAATCACGAATTGAATCATGAATCATTAATCATAAATCGAATCATGAATCATGAATCGAATCATGAATCATGAATTGAATCATGAATTGAATCATGAATCCTGAATCATGAAATGAATCATCAATTAAATCATGAATTGAATCATGAATCATGAATCATGAAATGAATCATGAAATGAATCGTGAATTTAATCATGAATCATGAATTAAATCATGAATCAAGAATCATGAATTGAATCATGAATCATGAATCCAATCATGAATCATGAATCCAATCATGAATCATGAATCATGAATTAAATCATGAATCATGAAATGTATCATGAATCATGATCGAATCATGAATTGAATCATGAACAATGAAATGAATCATGAATTGAATCATGAATTATGAATTGAATCATGAAATGAATCATGAATCAAATCATGAATCATAAATCATGAATCATGATCATGAATCATAAATCATGAATTTAATTTTAAAATGAAATCACGAATCATGAATCAAAATCATGAATAGAATCATAAATCATTAATAATGATCAAATCATGAATCATGAATCATGAATTGAATCATGAATCATGAATCATGAATAGAATCATGAATCATGAATCATGAATCAAATCATGAATCATGAATTAAATCATGAATCATGAATCATGAATAGAATCATGAATCATGAATCGAATCATAATCATTAATCATAAATCGAATCATGAATCATGAATCGAATCATGAATCATGAATTGAATCATGAATTGAATCATGAATCATGAATCATGAATCATGAAATGAAACATCAATTAAATCATGAATTGAATCATGAATCATGAATCATGAATGAATCATGAAATGAATCGTGAATTTAATCATGAATCATGATTAAATCATGAATCAAGAATCATGAATTGAATCATGAATCATGAATCCAATCATGAATCATGAATCCAATCATGAATCATGAATTAAATCATGAATCATGAAATGTATCATGAATCATGAATCGAATCATGAATTGAATCATGAACAATGAAATGAATCATGATTGAATCATGAATTATGAATTGAATCATGAAATGAATCATGAATCAAATCATGAATCATAAATCATGAATCATGAATCATAAATCATGAATTTAATTTTAAAATGAATCACGAATCATGAATTGAATCATGAATCAAATCATGAATAATGAATTATGAATCAAATCATGAATCATGAATTGAATCATGAATCATGAATCTAATCATGATTCATGAGTCATGAATCGAATCATGAATCATGAATTACTGAATCATGAATCATGAACTCATGAATTAAATCATGATCATGAATTGAATCATGAATCATGAATCATGAATTAAATCATGAATCATGAATTGAATCATGATTTGAATCATGAATTGAATCAGGAATCATGAATCATGAATGGAATAATGAATCATAAATTGAATCATGAATCATGAATTGAATCATGAATCATGAATAAAATAATGAATCATGAATCGAATCATAAATTGAATCATGAATCATGAACATAAATGAATCATGAATTGAATCATAAATTGAATTATGAATAATAAATCATGAATTGAATCTTAAATTATGAATCCAATCATGAATCGAATCATGAATTATGAATTATGAATTCAATCATCAATCATGAATCATGAATCGAACACATGAATCATGAATCATGAATCGAACCATGAATCGTGAATCATGAATCAAGTCATGAATCATGAATTGAATCATGAAATGAATCTTGAAACATGAAATGAATCATGAATGAAATCATGAATTGAATCATGAATCATGAATCGAATCATGAATCATGAATTGAATCATGAATTGAATCATGAATCATGGAATCATGAAATGAATCATCAATTAAATCATATATTGAATCATGAATCATGAATCATGAAATGAATTCATGAAATGAATCATGAATTTAATCATGAATCATAAATTAAATCATGAATCATTAATTGAATCATGAATCATGAATTGAATCATGAATCATGAATCCAATCATGAATCATGAATCCAATCATGAATCATGAATCATGAATTGAATCATGAATCATGAAATGTATCATGAATCATGAATCGAATCATGAATTGAATCATGAACCATGAAATGAATCATGAATTGGAATCATGAATTATGAATTGAATCATGAAATAAATCATGAATCAAATCATGAATCATAAATCATGAATCATGAATCATAAATCATGAATTTAATTTTGAAATGAATCATGAATCATGAATTGAATCATGAATCAAATCATGAATAATGAATTATGATCAAATCATGAATCATGAATTGAATCATGAATCATGATCTAATCATGATTCATGAGTCATGAATCGAATCATGTATCATGAATCATGAATTGAATCATGAATCATGAAACATGAATTAAATCATGAATCATGAATTGAATCATGAATCATGATTGAATCATGATCATGAATCATGAATTAAATCATGAATCATGAATAGACTCATGATTTGAATCATGAATTGAATCAGGAATCATGAATCATGAATATAATCATGGAATCATAAATTGAATCATGAATCATGAATTGAATCATGAATCATGAATAAAATAATGAATCATGAATCAAATTATAAATTGAATCATGAATCATAAAATGAATCATGAATTGAATCATAAATTGAATTATGAATAATGAATCATGAATTGAATCTTGAATTATGAATCCAATCATGAATCGAATCATGAATTATGAATTAGCAATTCAATCATCAATCATGAATCATGAATCGAACCATGAATCATGAATCGAACCATAAATCATGAATCATGAATCGAGTCATGAATCATGAATTGAATCATGAAATGAATCTTGAAACATGAAATGAATCATGAATGAAATCATGAATTGAATCATGAATCATGAATTGAATCATGAATCATCAATTGAATCATGAATCATGAATCATGAATTGAATCTTGAATCATGAATCGAATCATTAATCATGAATTGAATTATGAATCATGAATCATAAATTGAATCATGAATCATGAATCATGAATTGAAGCATGAATCATGAATCATGAATCGAATCATGAATCATGAATCGAATCATGAATCATGAATCAAATCATGAATCATGAAACAAATCATGAATTGAAGCATGAATCATGAATCATGAATTGAATCATGAATCATGAATTGAATCATGAATCAAATCATGAATAATGAATTATGAATCAAATCATGAATCATGAATCATGAATCTAATCATGATTCATGAGTCATGAATCGAATCATGAATCATGAATCATGAATTGAATCATGAATCATGAATCATGAATCATGAATCATGAATTAAATCATGAATCATGAATTGAATCATGAATCATGAATCATGAATTAAATCATGAATCATGAATTGACTCATGATTTGAATCATGAATTGAATCAGGAATCATGAATCATGAATGGAATCATGAATCATAAATTGAATCATGAATCATGAATTGAATCATGAATCATGAATTGAATCATGAATCATGAATAAAATAATGAATCATGAATCGAATCATAAATTGAATCATGAATCATGAATCATAAAATGAATCATGAATTGAATCATAAATTGAATTATGAATAATGAATCATGAATTGAATCTTGAATTATGAATCCAATCATGAATCGAATCATGAATTATGAATTAGCAATTCAATCATCAATCATGAATCATGAATCGAACCATGAATCATGAATCATGAATCGAACCATAAATCATGAATTATGAATCGAGTCATGAATCATGAATTGAATCATGAAATAAATCTTGAAACATGAAATGAATCATGAATGAAATCATGAATTGAATCATGAATCATGAATTGAATCATGAATCATGAATCATGAATTGAATCTTGAATCATGAATCGCATTATGAATCATGAATTGAATCATGAATCATGAATCATGAATTGAATCATGAATTATGAATCGAATCATGAATCAAATCATAAATCATGAATTGAATCATGAATTGAATCATGAAACATGAAATAAATCATGAATTGAATCATGAATCATAAATCATGAAATAAATGATGAATTGAATCATGAATTAAATCATGAATAATGACAAATGAAATGAATCATGAAATGAATAACGAATCATGAATTGAATCATGAAATAAATCATGAATCATGAATTGAATCATAAATCATGAATCATGAATCATGAATCAAATCATAAATCATGTATTGAATCATGAATCATAAATTGAATCATGAATCATGAGTCATGAATCAAATCATGAATCATGAATTGAATCATGAATCATGAATCAAATCATGAATCATGAATTGAATCATGAATCATGAGTCATGAATTGAATCTTGAATCATGAATCGCATCATGAATCATGAATTGAATCATAAATCATGAATCATGAATTGAATCATGAATTATGAATCGAATCATGAATCAAATCATGAATCATGAATTGAATCATGAATTGAATCATGAATTGAATCATAAAACATGAAATGAATCATGAATTGAATCATGAATCATAAATCATAAAATAAATGATGAATTGAATCATGAATTAAATCATGAGTCATGACAAATGAAATGAATCATGAAATTAATAACGAATCATGAATTGAATCATGAAATAAATCATGAATCATGAATTTAATCATAAATCATGAATCATGAATCATGAATCAAATCATGAATCATGTATTGAATCATGAATCATGAATTGAATCATGAATCATGAGTCATGAATCGAATCATGAATCATGAATTGAATCATGAATCATGAATCAAATCATGAATCATGAATTGAATCATGAATCATGAGTCATGAATCATGAATTGAATCATGAATAATGAGTTGAATCATGAATCATGAATCAAATCATGAATCATGTATTGAATCATGAATCATGAATTGAATCATGAATCACGAATCATAAATTGAATCATGAATCATGAATCGAATCATGAATCATGAATCAAATCATGAATCATGAATTAAATCATGAATCATGAAATGAATCATCAATTAAATCATCAATTAAATCATGAATCATGAATCATGAAATGAATCATCAAATGAATCGTGAATTTTATCATGAATCATGAATCCAATCATGAATCATGAATTGAATCATGAATCATGAAATGTATCATGAATCATGAATCGAATCATGAATTGAATCATGAACCATGACATGAATCATGAATTGAATCAAGAATCATGAATTGAATCATGAAAAGAATCATGAATAATGAAATGAATCATAAATCATGAATCATGAATTATAAATCATGAATTTAATTTTGAAATGAATCATGAATCATGAATTGAATCATGAATCAAATCATGAATAATGAATTATGAATCAAATCATGAATCATGAATTGAATCATGAATCATGAATCTAATCATGATTCATGAGTCATGAATCAAATCATGAATCATGAATCATGATTTGAATCATGAAGCATGAATCCTGAATTGAATCATGAATCATGAATCATGAATTAAATAATGAATCATGAATTGAATCATGATTTAAATCATGAATTGAATCATGAATCATGAATGGAATCATGAATCATAAATTGAATCATGAATCATGAATTGAATCATGAATCATGAATCAAATAATGAATCATGAATCGAATCATAAATTGAATCATGAATCATGAATCATAAAATGAATCATGAATTGAATTATGAATAATGAATCATGAATTCAATCTTGAATTATGAATCCAATAATGAATCATGAATTCAATTTTGAATTATGAATCCAATCATGAATCGCATCATGAATTATGAATTAGGAATTGAATCATCAATCATGAATCATGATTCGAACCATGAATCATGAATCATGAATCGAGTCATGAATCATGAATCGAGTCATGAATCATGAATTGAATCATGAAATGAATCTTGAAACATGAAATGAATCATGAATCATGAATTGAATCATGAATCATGAATTGAATCATAAATCATGAATCATGAATTGAATCTTGAATCATGAATCGCATCATGAATCATGAATTGAATCATGAATCATGAATTGAATCATGAATTATGAATCGAATCATGAATCAAATCATGAATCATGAATTGAATCATGAATTGAATCATGAAACATGAAATAAATCATGAATTGAAACATGAATCATAAATCATGAAATAAATGATGAATTGAATCATGAATTAAATCATGAATCATGACAAATGAAATGAATCATGAAATGAATAACGAATCATGAATTGAATCATGAAATAAATCATAAATCATGAATTGAATCATAAATCATGAATCATGAATCAAATCATGAATCATGTATTGAATCATGAATCATGAATTGAATCATGAATCATGAGTCATGAATCGAATCATGAATCATAAATTGAATCATGAATCATGAATCAAATCATGAATCATGAAATGTATCATGAATCATGAATCAAATCATGAATTGAATCATGAACCATGAAATGAATCATGAATTGAATCAAGAATCATGAATTGAATCATGAAAAGAATCATGAATAATGAAATGAATCATAAATCATGAATCATGAATTATAAATCATGAATTTAATTTTGAAATGAATCATGAATCATGAATTGAATCATGAATCAAATCATGAATAATTAATTATGAATCAAATCATGAATCATGAATTGAATCATGAATCATGAATCTAATCATGATTCATGAGTCATGAATCAAATCATGAATCATGAATCATGATTTGAATCATGAAGCATGAATCCTGAATTGAATCATGAATCATGAATTAAATAATGAATCATGAATTGAATCATGATTTAAATCATGAATTGAATCATGAATCATGAATGGAATCATGAATCATAAATTGAATCATGAATCATGAATTGAATCATGAATCATGAATCAAATAATGAATCATGAATCGAATCATAAATTGAATCATGAATCATGAATCATAAAATGAATCATGAATTGAATTATGAATAATGAATCATGAATTCAATCTTGAATTATGAATCCAATAATGAATCATGAATTCAATTTTGAATTATGAATCCAATCATGAATCGCATCATGAATTATGAATTAGGAATTGAATCATCAATCATGAATCATGATTCGAACCATGAATCATGAATCATGAATCGAACCATGAATCATGAATCATGAATCGAGTCATGAATCATGAATCGAGTCATGAATCATGAATTGAATCATGAAATGAATCTTGAAACATGAAATGAATCATGAATCATGAATTGAATCATGAATCATGAATTGAATCATAAATCATAAATCATGAATTGAATCTTGAATCATGAATCGCATCATGAATCATGAATTGAATCATGAATCATGAATTGAATCATGAATTATGAATCGAATCATGAATCAAATCATGAATCATGAATTGAATCATGAATTGAATCATGAAACATGAAATAAATCATGAATTGAATCATGAATCATAAATCATGAAATAAATGATGAATTGAATCATGAATTAAATCATGAATCATGACAAATGAAATGAATCATGAAATGAATAACGAATCATGAATTGAATCATGAAATAAATCATAAATCATGAATTGAATCATAAATCATGAATCATGAATCAAATCATGAATCATGTATTGAATCATGAATCATGAATTGAATCATGAATTATGAGTCATGAATCGAATCATGAATCATAAATTGAATCATGAATCATGAATCAAATCATGAATCATGAATTGAATCATGAATCATGAGTCATGAATCATGAATTAAATCATGAATAATGAGTTGAATCATGAATCATGAATTGACTCATAAATTGAATCATGAATCATGAATTGAATCATGAATCACGAATCATGAATTGAATCATGAATCATGAATCGAATCATGAATCATGAATCAAATCATGAATCATGAATTAAATCATGAATCATGAAATGAATCATGAATTGAAACATGAATCATAAATCATGAAATAAATGATAAATTGAATCATGAATTAAATCATGAATCATAACTCATGAAATGAAAAATGAATTAGCAATAGAATCATGAATTAAATCATGAATCATGAATTGAATCAAGATTCATTAATCATGAATCAAGAATCATGAATTGAATCATGAAATTAATCATGAAACATGAATTGAATCATAAATATTGAATCATGAATCAAATCATGATTTATGTATTGAATCATGAATCATGAATTTAATCATGAATCATGAGTCATGAATAGAATCATGAATCATGAATTGAATCATGAATCATGAATCAAATCATGAATCATGAATTCAATCATGAATAGAATCATGAATTGAATCAAGAATCATGAATCAAATCATGAATCATGAATCATGAATCATGAATTGAATCATGAATCATGAGTTGAATCATGAATCATTAATTGAATCATTAATTGAATCATGAATCATAAATCATGAATCATGAATCATGAATTGTATCATGAATCATGAATCCAATTATGAATTATGAATCGAATCATAAATCATGAGTTGAATCATGAATCATGAATTGAATCATGAATCATGAATTGAATCATGAATCATGAATCATGAATTGAATCATGAATCATGAAATGAATCATAAATCATGAATCCTGAATTGAATCATGAATTAAATCATGAATCATCAAATGAATTATGAATTGAATCATGAATCATGAATCGAATCATGAATCATGAATTGAATCATGAATCATGAATTGAATCATGAAATGAATCATAAATCATGAATCATAAATCATGAATTTAATCTTGAAATGAATCATATATCATGAATTGAATCATGAGTCATGAATCATGAATTGAATAATAAATCATAAATCATGAATTAAATCATGAATCATGAATTAAATCATGAATCATGAATTGAATCATGAATCATGATTAGAATCATGAATCGTGACTCGAATCATGAATCATGAATTGAATCATGAATCATGAATTGAATCATGAATTGAATCATGAATAATGAATTATGAATCAAATCATGAATCATGAATTGAATCATGAAACATGAATTGAATCATGAATTTAATCATGAATAATGAATTATGAATCAAATCATGAGTCATGAATCGAATCATCAATCATGAATCGAATCATGAATCATGAATTGAATCATGAATTGAATCATGAATTGAATCATGAATCATGAATCATTAAATGAATCATGAAATGAATCATGAATCATGAATCCAATCATGAATCATGAATCATGAATTGAATCATGAATCATGAATCGAATCATGAATCATGAATTGAATCATGAATAATGAAATGAATCATGAATAATGAATTGAATCATGAATTTAATCATGAATAATGAATCAAATCATGAATCATGAATTGAATCACGAATCATGAACTGAATCATGAATCATGAAATGTATCATAAATCATGAATCATGAATAGAATCATGAACTGAATCATGAATCATGAATTGAATCATAAATTGAATCATGAATCATGAATTGAATCATAAATTGAATCATGAATCATGAATTGAATCATGAATCGAATCTTGAATCATGAATCATGCATCGAATCATGAATAATGAATCGAATCATGAATTAAATCACGAATCATTAATTGAATCATGAATTGCATCATGAATCATGAATCGAATCATGAATCATGAATCAAATCATGAATTATGAATCGAATCATGATCATGAATTGAATCATAAATCATGAGTTGAATCATGATTAAATAATGAATTGAATCATGAATAATGAATGCAATCATGAATCATGAATCAAATCATGAATCATAAATTGAACCATGAATTCATAAATCATGAATCATGAATCGAAATCATGAATTGAATCATGAATCATGAAATGAATTATGAATTGAATCATGAATCATGAATCGAATCATAAATCATGAATTGAATCAGGAAATGAATCATAAATCATGAATCATGAATCATAAATCATGAATTTAATCTTGAAATTTATCATGAATCATGAATTAAATCATGAATTATAAATTAAATCATGAATCATGAATTGAATCATGAATTGAATCATGAATTAAATCATGAATCATGAATTGAATCATGAATTTAATCATGAATTGAATCATGAATCATAAATCGAATCATGAATCATGAATCGAATCATGAATCATGAATTGAATCATGAATCATGAATTGAATCATGAATTGAATCATGAATAATGACTTATGAATCAAATCATGAATCATGAATTGAATCATGAATCATGAATCAAATCATGAATCATGAATTGAATCATGAATCATGAATTAAATCATGAATTGAATCATGAATAACGATTTATGAATCAAATCATGAGTCATGAATCGAATCATGAATCATGAATCATGAAATAAATTATGAATTGAATCATGAATTGAATCATGAATCATGAATCATTAAATGAATCATTAAATGAATCATGAATCATGAATCTAATCATGAATTATGAATCATGAATTGAATCATGAATTATGAATCATGAATTGAATCATGAATCGAATCATGAATAATGAAATGAATCATGAATCATGAATTGAATCATGAATCATGAATTAAATCATGATTCATGAGTCATGAATCGAAACATGAATCATGAATCATGAATTAAATCATGAATCATGAAATGAATCATAAATCATGTATCATGAAATGAATCATAAATCATAAATCATGAATAGAATCATGAACTGAATAATGAATCATGAATCATGAATTGAATCATGAATTGAATAATGAATCATGAATTGAATCATGAATCGAATCATGAATCATTCATCGAATCATGAATAATGAATAGAATCATGAATCATGAATCATGATATGAATCATGAATCATGATATGAATCATGAATCATGAATAGAATCATAAATCATGAATCATGAATCATGACACATGAATTAAATCATGAATCATGAATTGAATCATGAATTGAATCATGAATAATGAGTTGAATCATGAATTGAATCATGAATTGAACCATGAATCATGAATCCAATCATGAATCATGAATCAAATCATGAATCATGAATTGAACCATGAATCATGAAATGAATTATGAATTGAATCATAAATTGAATCATGAATCATGAATCATGAATCAAATCATAAATCATGAATTGAATCATGAATCATGAATTAAATCAGGAAATGAATCACAAATCATGAATCATAAATCATGAATTTAATCTTGAAATGAATCATGAATCATGAATTAAATCATGAATCATGAATTGAATCAAGAATCATGAATCATGAATCATGAATTAAATAATGAATCATGAATTAAAACATGAATTGAATCATGAATTGAATCATGAATCATGAATCGAATCAAGAATCATGAATCATGAATCGAATCATTAATCATGAATTGAATCATGAATCAAGAATTGAATCATGAATTGAATCATGAATAATGACTTATGAATCAAATCATGAATCATGAATTGAATCATGAATCATGAATTGAATCATGAATTGAATCATGAATAATGATTAATGAATCAAATCATGAGTCATGAATCGAATCATGAATCATGAATCGAATCATGAATCATGAATTCAATCATGAATCATAAAATAAATTATGAATTAAATCATGAATTAAATCATGAATTAAATCATGAATCATGAATCATTAAATGAATCATGAAATGAATCATGAATCATGAATCCAATCATGAATCATGAATCATGAATTGAATCATGAATTATGAATCATGAATTGAATCATGAATCATGAATAATGAATTAAATCATGAATCATGAATTTAATCATGAATCATGAATCATGAATTAAATCATGAATCATGAATTGAATCATGAATTGAATCATGAATTGAATCATAATTCATGAATCGAATCATGAATCGAATTATAAATCATGAATTGAATCATGAATAATAAAATGAATCATGACTCATGAATTAAATCATGAATTGAATCATGAATAATGAATTATGAATCAAATCATGAATCCTGAATTGAATCATGAATCATGAATTAAATCATGAATCATGAAATGAATCATAAATCATGAATTTAATTTTGAAATGAATCATGAATCATGAATTGAATCATAAATCATGAATCATGTATTGAATCATGAATCATGAATTGAATCATGAATCATGAGTCATGAATAGAATCATGAATCATAATTTAAATCATGAATCATGAATCAAATCATGAATCATGAATTGAATCATGAATCATGAATTGAATCATGAATCATGAGTTGAATCATGAATCATAATTTGAATCATGAATCATGAATCAAATCATGAATCATGAATCATGAATTGAATCATAATTCATGAGTTGAATCATGAATCATGAATCATGAATCATGAATCATGAATTGAATCATGAATCATGAATCCAATCATGAATTATGAATCGAATCATGAATCATGAATTCAATCATGAATCATGAAATGAATCATGAATCATGAAATGAATCATGAATCATGAATCGAATCATGAATTGAATCATGAATCATGAATCATGAATTGAATCATGAATTGAATCATGAATAATGAAATGAATCATGAAATAAATCATGAATCATGAATTGAATCATAAATCATGAGTTGAATCATGAATCATGAATTGAATCATGAATCATAATTCATAAATCATGAATTGAATCATGAATCATGAATGCAATCATGAATTATGAATCCAATCATGAATCATGAATCATGAATTGAATCATGAATCATGAAATGAATCATAAATCATGAATCATGAATCATGAAATGAATTATGAATTGAGTCATGAATTGAATCATGAATCATGAATCATGAATCGAATCATGAATCATGAATTGAATCATGAATCATGAATTGAATCATGAAATGAATCATAAATCATGAATCATGAATTTAATCTTGAAATGAATCATAAATCATGAATTGAATAATGAATCATGATTAGAATCATGAATCATGACTCGAACCATGAATCATGAATTGAATCATGAATCATGAATTGAATCATGAATCATGAGTTGAATCATGAATCATAATTTGAATCATGAATCATGAATCAAATCATGAATCATGAATCATGAATTGAATCATAATTCATGAGTTGAATCATGAATCATGAATCATGAATCATGAATCATGAATTGAATCATGAATCATGAATCCAATCATGAATTATGAATCGAATCATGAATCATGAATTCAATCATGAATCATGAAATGAATCATGAATCATGAAATGAATCATGAATCATGAATCGAATCATGAATTGAATCATGAATCATGAATCATGAATTGAATCATGAATTGAATCATGAATAATGAAATGAATCATGAAATAAATCATGAATCATGAATTGAATCATAAATCATGAGTTGAATCATGAATCATGAATTGAATCATGAATCATAATTCATAAATCATGAATTGAATCATGAATCATGAATGCAATCATGAATTATGAATCCAATCATGAATCATGAATCATGAATTGAATCATGAATCATGAAATGAATCATAAATCATGAATCATGAATCATGAAATGAATTATGAATTGAGTCATGAATTGAATCATGAATCATGAATCATGAATCGAATCATGAATCATGAATTGAATCATGAATCATGAATTGAATCATGAAATGAATCATAAATCATGAATCATGAATTTAATCTTGAAATGAATCATAAATCATGAATTGAATAATGAATCATGATTAGAATCATGAATCATGACTCGAACCATGAATCAGGAATTGAATCATGAATCATGAATTGAATCATGAATCATGAATAATGAATCAAATCATGAATCATGAATTGAATCATGAATAATGAATTGAATCATGAATTTAATCATGAATAATGAATTATGAATCAAAGCATGAGTCATGAATCAAATCATGAATCATGAATCGAATCATGAATCATGAATCATGAATTGAATCATGAATCATGAAATAATTTATGAATTGAATAATGAATTGAATCATGAATCATGAATAATTAAATGAATCATGAAATGAATCATGAATCATGAATCCAATCATGAATCATGAATCATGAATTGAATCATGAATCATGAATCCAATCATGAATCATGAATTGAATCATGAATCATGAATTGAATCATGAATAATGAAATGAATCATGAATCATGAATTGAATCATGAATAATAAATAATGAATCAAATCATGAATTATGAATTAAATCATGAAAAATGAATTGAATCATGAATCATGAATTGAATCATGAATCATGAATTGAATCATAAATTGAATCATGAATCATGAATTGAATCATGAATTGAATCATGAATCATGAATCGAATCATGAATCATGAATCATGCATCAAATCATGAATCATGCATCGAATCATGAATCATTAATCGAATCATAAATCATGAATCATGATATGAATCATGAATCATGAATCAAATCATGACTCATGAATTGAATCATGAATCATGAATTGAATCATAAATCATGAGTTGAATCATGAATTGAATCATGAATTGAATCATGAATCATGAATTTAATCATGAATCATGAATCAAATCATGAATCATGAATCATGAATTCACCATGAATCATAAATCATGAATCATGAATCATGAATTGAATCACGAATCATGAATTGAATCATGAATCATGAATCATGAATCGAATCATGAATCATGAATTGAATCATGAATAATAAAATGAATCATGACTCATGTATTGAATCATGAATTGAATCATGAATAATGAAATGATTCATAAATCATGAATCATGAATCATAAATCATGAATTGAACCATAATTCATGAATCATGAATTTAATGATAAATAATGAATTATGAATCAAATCATGAATTGAATCATGAATCATGGATTGAATCATGATTCATGAGTCATGAATCGAATCATGAATCATGAATCATGAATGGAATCATAATTCATAAATTGAATCATGAATCATGAATTGAATGATGAATGATGAAATGAATGCTGAATAATGAATGATGAAATGAACGCTGAATAATGAATAACGAGTGATAAAATGAATGATAAATGATGAATGATGAAATGAATGATAGATGATGAATCATGAATTGAATCATGAAATAAATCATGAATCATGAAATGAATCATTAATCATGAATCATGTATTGAATCATGAATCATGAATTGAATCATGAATCATGAGTCATGAATAGAATCATGAATCCTAAATTGAATCATGAATCATGAATCAAATCATGAATCATGAATTGAATCATGAATCATGAGTTGAATCATATATCATGAATTGAATCATGAATTGAATCATGAATCATAAATCATGAATTGAATCATGAATCATGAATCATGAATCATGAATTGAATCATGAATCATGAATTTAATAATGAATTATGAATCGAATCATGAATCATGAATTTAATCATGAATCATGAAATGAATCATGAATCATGAATCGAATCATGAATTGAATCATGAATCATGAATCATGAATTGAATCATGAATTGAATCATGAATAATGAAATGAATCATAAAATAAATCATGAATCATGAATTGAATCATAAATCATGAGTTGAATCATGAATCATGAATTGACTCATAAATTGAATCATTAATCATAATTCATGAATCATGAATTGAATCATGAATCATGAATCTAATCATGAACTATGAATCCAATCATGAATCATGAATCATGAAATGAATTATGAATTGAATCATGAATTGAATCATGAATCATGAATCGAATCATGAATCATGAATTGAATCATGAATCATGAATTAAATCATGAAATGAATCATGAATCATGAATTGATTCATGAATCATAAATCATGAATTTAATCTTGAAATGAATCATGAATCATGAATTGAATCATGAATCATGAATCATGAATTTAATCATGAATCATAAATCATGAATCATGAATTGAATCATGAATCAATATTAGAATCATGAATCATTACTCGAATCATGAATCAGGAATTGAATCATGCATCATGAATTGAATCATGAATTGAATCATGAATAATGAATTATGAATCAAATCATGAATCATGAATTGAATCATGAATCATGATTGAATCATGAATTTAATCATGAATAATGATTATGAATCAAAGCATGAGTCATGAATTGAATCATGAATCATGAATCATGAATCGAATCATGAATCATGAATTGAATCAATGAATAATAAAATGAATCATGACTCATGAATTCAATCATGAATTGAATCATGAATCATGAATTAAATCATGAATCATGAAATGAATCATAAATCATGAATCATGAATCATAAATCATGAATTTAATTTTGAAATGAATCATGAATCATGAATTGAATCATGAATCATGAATTGAATCATAAATCATGAATCATGAATTTAATGATAAATAATGAATTATGAATCAAATCATGAATTGAATCATGAATCCTGGATTGAATCATGATTCATGAGTCATGAATCAAATCATGAATCTTGAATCATGAATGGAATCATAATTCATAAATTGAATCATGAATCATGAATTAAATCATGAATCATGGATTGAATCATGATTCATGAGTCATTAATCGAATCATGAATCATGAATCATGAATGAAATCATAATTCATAAATTGAATCATGAATCATGAATTGAATGATGAATGATGAAATGAATGCTGAATAATGAATGATGAAATGAATGATGGATGATGAATCATGAATTGAATCATGAAAGAAATCATGAATCATGAATTGAATCATAAATCATGAATCATGTATTGAATCATGAATCATGAATTGAATCATAAATCATGAGTCATAAATAGAATCATGAATCCTAATTTGAATCATGAATCATGAATCAAATCATGAATCATGAATTGAATCATGAATCATGAGTTGAATCATGAATCATGAATTGAATCATGTATTGAATCATGAATCATAAATCATGAATTGAATCATGAATCATGAATCATGAATCATGAATTGAATCATGAATCATGAATCCAATCATGAATCATGAATTTAATCATGAATCATGAAATGAATCATGAATCATGAAATGAATCATGAATCATGAATCGAATCATGAATTGAATCATGAATCATGAATCATGAATTGAATCATGAATTGAATCATGAATAATGAAATGAATCATGAAATAAATCATGAATCATGAATTGAATCATAAATCATGAGTTGAATCATGAATCATGAATTGAATCATGAATCATGAATTAAATCATAATTCATGAAATGAATCATAAATCATGAATCATGAATCATAAATCATGAATTTAATTTTGAAATGAATCATGAATCATGAATTGAATCATAAATCCTGAATCATGTTTTGAATCATGAATCATAAATTTAATCATGAATCATGAGTCATGAATAGAATCATGAATCATAATTTGAATCATGAATCATGAATCATGAATTGAATCATGAATCATGAATTGAATCATGAATTGAATCATGAATCAAATCATGAATCATGAATTTAAATCATGAATCATGAAATGAAACATGAATCATGAATAGAATCATAAATCATGAATCATGAATCATGACATATGAATCAAATCATGAATCATGAATTGAATCATGAATTGAATCATGAATAATGAAATGAATCATGAAATAAATCATGAATCATGAATTGAATCATAAATCATGAGTTGAATCATGAATTGAATCATGAATTGAATCATGAATCATGAATCCAATCATGAATCATGAATCAAATCATGAATCATGAATTGTACCATGAATCATAAATCATGAATCATAAATCGAATCATGAATTGAATCATGAATCATGAAATGAATTATGAATTGAATCATGAATTGAATCATGAATCATGAATCATGAATCAAATCATAAATCATGAATTGAATCATGAATAATGAATTAAATCAGGAAATGAATCACAAATCATGAATCATAAATCATGAATTTAATCTTGAAATGAATCATGAATCATGAATTAAATCATGAATCATGAATTGAATCATGAATCATGAATTGAATCATAAATCATGAATCATGAATTTAATGATAAATAATGAATTATGAATCAAATCATGAATTGAATCATGATTCATGAGTCATGAATCGAATCATGAATCATGAATCATGAATGGAATCATAATTCATAAATTGAATCATGAATCATGAATTAAATAATGAATCATGGATTGAATCATGATTCATGAGTCATTAATCGAATCATAAATCATGAATCATGAATGAAATCATAATTCATAAATTGAATCATGAATCATGAATTGAATGATGAATGATGAAATGAATGCTGAATAATGAATGATGAAATGAATGATGGATGATGAATCATGAATTGAATCATGAAATAAATCATGAATCATGAATTGAATCATAAATCATGAATCATGTATTGAATCATGAATCATGAATTAAATCATGAATCATGAGTCATGAATAGAATCATGAATCCTAATTTGAATCATGAATCATGAATCAAATCATGAATCATGAATTTAATCATGAATCATGAGTTGAATCATGAATCATGAATTGAATCATGAATTGAATCATGAATCATGAATCATGAATTGAATCATGAATCATGAATCCAATCATGAATTATGAATCGAATCATGAATCATGAATTTAATCATGAATCATGAAATGAATCATGAATCATGAATCGAATCATGAATTGAATCATGAATCATGAATCATGAATTGAATCATGAATAATGAAATGAATCATGAAATAAATCATGAATCATGAATTGAATCATAAATCATGAGTTGAATCATGAATCATGAATTGAATCATGAATCATGAATTAAATCATGAATCATGAAATGAATCATAAATCATGAATCATGAATCATAAATCATGAATTTAATTTTGAAATGAATCATGAATCATGAATTGAATCATAAATCCTGAATCATGTATTGAATCATGAATCATGAATTTAATCATGAATCATGAGTCATGAATAGAATCATGAATCATAATTTGAATCATGAATCATGAATCAAATCATGAATCATGAATTGAATCATGAATCATGAATCATGAATTGAATCATGAATTGAATGATGAATCGAATCATGAATCATGAATTTAAATCATGAATCATGAAATGAATCATGAATCATGAATAGAATCATAAATCATGAATCATGAATCATGACATATGAATCAAATCATGAATCATGAATTGAATCATGAATTGAATCATGAATAATGAAATGAATCATGAAATAAATCATGAATCATGAATCATGAATTGAACCATAAATCATATGTTGAATCATGAATTGAATCATGAATTGAATCATGAATCATGAATCCAATCATGAATCATGAATCAAATCATGAATCATGAATTGTACCATGAATCATAAATCATGAATCATAAATCGAATCATGAATTGAATCATGAGTCATGAAATGAATTATGAATTGAATCATGAATTGAATCATGAATCATGAATCATGAATCAAATCATAAATCATGAATTGAATCATGAATAATGAATTAAATCAGGAAATGAATCACAAATCATGAATCATAAATCATGAATTTAATCTTGAAATGAATCATGAATCATGAATTAAATCATGAATCATGAATTGAATCAAGAATCATGAATCATGAATCATGAATTAAATCATGAATCATGAATTAAAACATGAATTGAATCATGAATTGAATCATGAATCATGAATCGAATCAAGAATCATGAATCATGAATCGAATCATGAATCATGAATTGAATCATGAATCAAGAATTGAATCATGAATTGAATCATGAATAATGACTTATGAATCAAATCATGAATCATGAATCAAATCATGAATCATGAATCAAATCATGAATCATGAATCCAATCATGAATCATGAATCATGAATTCAATCAAGAATCATAAAATAAATTATGAATTAAATCATGAATTAAATCATGAATCATGAATCATTAAATGAATCATGAAATGAATCATGAATCATGAATCCAATCATGAATCATGAATCATGAATTGAATCATGAATCATGAATCAAATCATGAATTATGAATCATGAATTGAATCATGAATCATGAATAATGAATTAAATCATGAATCATGAATTTAATCATGAATCATGAATCATGAATTAAATCATTAATCATGAATTGAATCATGAATTGAATCATGAATTGAATCATGAATCATGAATCGAATCATGAATCGAATTATAAATCATGAATTGAATCATGAATAATAAAATGAATCATGACTCATGAATTAAATCATGAATTGAATCATGAATAATGAATTATGAATCAAATCATGAATCCTGAATTGAATCATGAATCATGAATTAAATCATGAATCATGAAATGAATCATAAATCATGAATCATGAATCATAAATCATGAATTTAATTTTGAATTGAATCATGAATCATGAATTGAATCATAAATCATGAGTCATGAATAGAATCATGAATCATAATTTGAATCATGAATCATGAATCAAATCATGAATCATGAATTGAATCATGAATCATGAATCATGAATTGAATCATGATTCATGAGTTGAATCATGAATCATAATTTGAATCATGAATCATGAATCAAATCATAAATCATGAATTGAATCATGAATCATGAATCATGAATTGAATCATGAATCATGAATCAAATCATGACTCGTGAATTGAATCATGAATCATGAATTGAATCATAAATCATGAGTTGAATCATGAATTGAATCATGAATAATGAATTATGAATCAAATCATGAATCATGAATTGAATCATTAATCATGAATTGAATCATGAATCATGAAATGATTCATAATTCATGAATCATGAACCATAAATCATGAATCATGAATTTAATGATAAATAATGAATTATGAATCAAATCATGAATTGAATCATGAATCATGGATTGAATCATGATTCATACGTCATGAATCGAATCATGAATCATGAATCATGAATGGAATCATAATTCATAAATTGAATCAAGAATCATGAATTGAATGATGAATGATGAAATGAACGCTGAATAATGAATAACGAGTGATAAAATGAATGATAAATGATGAATAATGAAATGAATGATAGATGAGGAATCATGAATTGAATCATGAAATAAATCATGAATCATGAAATTAATAATTAATCATGAATCATGTATTGAATCATGAATCATGAATTGAATCATGAATCATGAGTCATGAATAGAATCATGAATCATAATTTGAATCATGAATCATGAATCAAATCGTGAATCATGAATTGAATCATGAATCATGAATTGAATCATGAATGATGAGTTGAATCATATATCATGAATTGAATCATGAATTGAATCATGAATCATAAATCATGAATTGGATCATGAATCATGAATTTAATCATGAATTATGAATCGAATCATGAATCATGAATTTAATCATGAATCATGAAATGAATCATGAATCATGAATCGAATCATGAATTGAATCATGAATCATGAATCATGAATTGAATCATGAATTGAATCATGAATAATGAAATGAATCATAAAATAAATCATGAATCATGAATTGAATCATAAATCATGAGTTGAATCATGAATCATGAATTGAATCATGAATTGAATCATTAATCATAATTCATGAATCATGAATTGAATCATGAATCATGAATCTAATCATGAACTATGAATCCAATCATGAATCATGAATCATGAAATGAATTATGAATTGAATCATGAATTGAATCATGAATCATGAATCATGAATCGAATCATGAATCATGAATTGAATCATGAATCATGAATTAAATCATGAAATGAATCATGAATCATGAATTGAATCATGAATCATAAATCATGAATTTAATCTTGAAATGAATCATGAATCATGAATTGAATCATGAATCATGAATCATGAATTTAATCATGAATCATGAATTGAATCATGAATCATGAATTAAATCATGAAATGAATCATGAATCATGAATTGAATCATGAATCATAAATCATGAATTTAATCTTGAAATGAATCATGAATCATGAATAGAATCATAAATCATGAGTTGAATCATGAATTGAATCATGAATTGAATCATGAATCATGAATCCAATCATGAATCATGAATCAAATCATGAATCATGAATTGTACCATGAATCATAAATCATGAATCATAAATCGAATCATGAATTGAATCATGAATCATGAAATGAATTATGAATTGAATCATGAATTGAATCATGAATCATGAATCATGAATCAAATCATAAATCATGAATTGAATCATGAATAATGAATTAAATCAGGAAATGAATCACAAATCATGAATCATAAATCATGAATTTAATCTTGAAATGAATCATGAATCATGAATTAAATCATGAATCATGAATTGAATCATGAATCATGAATTGAATCATGAATCATGAATTGAATCATAAATCATGAATCATGAATTTAATGATAAATAATGAATTATGAATCAAATCATGAATTGAATCATGATTCATGAGTCATGAATCGAATCATGAATCATGAATCATGAATGGAATCATAATTCATAAATTGAATCATGAATCATGAATTAAATAATGAATCATGGATTGAATCATGATTCATGAATTGAATGATGAATGATGAAATGAATGCTGAATAATGAATGATGAAATGAATGATGGATGATGAATCATGAATTGAATCATGAAATAAATCATGAATCATGAATTGAATTATAAATCATGAATCATGTATTGAATCATGAATCATGAATTAAATCATGAATCATGAGTCATGAATAGAATCATGAATCCTAATTTGAATCATGAATCATGAATCAAATCATGAATTATGAATTTAATCATGAATCATGAGTTGAATCATGAATCATGAATTGAATCATGAATTGAATCATGAATCATGAATCATGAATTGAATCATGAATCCAATCATGAATTATGAATCGAATCATGAATCATGAATTTAATCATGAATCATGAAATGAATCATGAATCATGAATCGAATCATGAATTGAATCATGAATCATGAATCATGAATTGAATCATGAATTGAATCATGAATAATGAAATGAATCATGAAATAAATCATGAATCATGAATTGAATCATAAATCATGAGTTGAATCATGAATCATGAATTGAATCATGAATCATGAATTAAATCATGAATCATGAAATGAATCATAAATCATGAATCATGAATCATAAATCATGAATTTAATTTTGAAATGAATCATGAATCATGAATTGAATCATAAATCCTGAATCATGTATTGAATCATGAATCATGAATTTAATCATGAATCATGAGTCATGAATAGAATCATGAATCATAATTTGAATCATGAATCATGAATCAAATCATGAATCATGAATTGAATCATGAATCATGAATCATGAATTGAATCATGAATTGAATCATGAATCGAATCATGAATCATGAATTTAAATCATGAATCATGAAATGAATCATCAATCATGAATAGAATCATAAATCATGAATCATGAATAATGACATATGAATCAAATCATGAATCATGAATTGAATCATGAATTGAATCATGAATAATGAAATGAATCATGAAATAAATCATGAATCATGAATCATGAATTGAACCATAAATCATGAATTGAATCATGAATTGAATCATGAATTGAATCATGAATCATGAATCCAATCATGAATCATGAATCAAATCATGAATCATGAATTGTACCATGAATCATAAATCGAATCATGAATTGAATCATGAATCATGAAATGAATTATGAATTGAATCATGAATTGAATCATGAATCATGAATCATGAATCAAATCATAAATCATGAATTGAATCATGAATAATGAATTAAATCAGGAAATGAATCACAAATCATGAATCATAAATCATGAATTTAATCTTGAAATGAATCATGAATCATGAATTAAATCATGAATCATGAATTGAATCAAGAATCATGAATCATGAATCATGAATTAAATCATGAATCATGAATTAAAACATGAATTGAATCATGAATTGAATCATGAATCATGAATCGAATCAAGAATCATGAATCATGAATCGAATCATGAATCATGAATTGAATCATGAATCAAGAATTGAATCATGAATTGAATCATGAATAATGACTTATGAATCAAATCATGAATCATGAATCAAATCATGAATCATGAATCAAATCATGAATCATGAATCCAATCATGAATCATGAATCATGAATTCAATCATGAATCATAAAATAAATTATGAATTAAATCATGAATTAAATCATGAATCATGAATCATTAAATGAATCATGAAATGAATCATGAATCAGGAATCCAATCATGAATCATGAATCATGAATTGAATCATGAATCATGAATCGAATCATGAATTATGAATCATGAATTGAATCATGAATCATGAATAATGAATTAAATCATGAATCATGAATTTAATCATGAATCATGAATCATGAATTAAATCATTAATCATGAATTGAATCATGAATTGAATCATGAATTGAATCATGAATCATGAATCGAATCATGAATCGAATTATAAATCATGAATTGAATCATGAATAATAAAATGAATCATGACTCATGAATTAAATCATGAATTGAATCATGAATAATGAATTATGAATCAAATCATGAATCCTGAATTGAATCATGAATCATGAATTAAATCATGAATCATGAAATGAATCATAAATCATGAATCATGAATCATAAATCATGAATTTAATTTTGAAATGAATCATGAATCATGAATTGAATCATAAATCATGAGTCATGAATAGAATCATGAATCATAATTTGAATCATGAATCATGAATCAAATCATGAATCATGAATTGAATCATGAATCATGAATCATGAATTGAATCATGATTCATGAGTTGAATCATGAATCATAATTTGAATCATGAATCATGAATCAAATCATGAATCATGAATTGAATCATGAATCATGAATCATGAAATGAATCATGAATCATAAATCATGAATCATGAATCATGAATTGAATCATGAATCATGAATCCAATCATGAATTATGAATCGAATCATGAATCATGAATTCAATCATGAATCCTGAAATGAATCATGAATCATGAATCGAATCATGAATTGAATCATGAATCATGAATCATGAATTGAATCATGAATTGAATCATGAATAATGAAATGAATCATGAAATAAATCATGAATCATGAATTGAATCATAAATCATGAGTTGAATCATGAATCATGAATTGAATCATGAATTGAATCATGAATCATAATTCATAAATCATGAATTGAATCATGAATCATGAATGCAATCATAAATTATGAATCCAATCATGAATTATGAATCATGAATTGAATCATGAATCATGAAATGAATCATAAATCATGAATCATGAACTGAATCATGAATCATGAAATGAATTATGAATTGAGTCATGAATTGAATCATGAATCATGAATTGAATCATGAAATGAATCATAAATCATGAATCATGAATCATAAATCATGAATTTAATCTTGAAATGAATCATAAATCATGAATTGAATCATGAATCATGAATCATGAATTTAATCATGAATCATAAATCATGAATTAAATCATGAATCATGAATTAAATCATGACTCATGAATTGAATCATGAATCATGAATCAAATCATGACTCGTGAATTGAATCATGAATCATGAATTGAATCATAAATCATGAGTTGAATCATGAATTGAATCATGAATAATGAATTATGAATCAAATCATGAATCATGAATTGAATCATTAATCATGAATTGAATCATGAATCATGAAATGATTCATAAATCATGAATCATGAATCATAAATCATGAATTGAACCATAAATCATGAATCATGAATTTAATGATAAATAATGAATTATGAATCAAATCATGAATTGAATCATGAATCATGGATTGAATCATGATTCATGAGTCATGAATCGAATCATGAATCATGAATCATGAATGGAATCATAATTCATAAATTGAATCAAGAATCATGAATTGAATGATGAATGATGAAATGAATGCTGAATAATGAATGATGAAATGAACGCTGAATAATGAATAACGAGTGATAAAATGAATGATAAATGATGAATAATGAAATGAATGATAGATGAGGAATCATGAATTGAATCATGAAATAAATCATGAATCATGAAATGAATAATTAATCATGAATCATGTATTGAATCATGAATCATGAATTGAATCATGAATCATGAGTCATGAATAGAATCATGAATCATAATTTGAATCATGAATCATGAATCAAATCGTGAATCATGAATTGAATCATGAATCATGAATTGAATCATGAATCATGAGTTGAATCATATATCATGAATTGAATCATGAATTGAATCATGAATCATAAATCATGAATTGGATCATGAATCATGAATTTAATCATGAATTATGAATCGAATCATGAATCATGAATTTAATCATGAATCATGAAATGAATCATGAATCATGAATCGAATCATGAATTGAATCATGAATCATGAATCATGAATTGAATCATGAATTGAATCATGAATAATGAAATGAATCATAAAATAAATCATGAATCATGAATTGAATCATAAATCATGAGTTGAATCATGAATCATGAATTGAATCATGAATTGAATCATTAATCATAATTCATGAATCATGAATTGAATCATGAATCATGAATCTAATCATGAACTATGAATCCAATCATGAATCATGAATCATGAAATGAATTATGAATTGAATCATGAATTGAATCATGAATCATGAATCATGAACTGAATCATGAATCATGAATTGAATCATGAATCATGAATTAAATCATGAAATGAATCATGAATCATGAATTGAATCATGAATCATAAATCATGAATTTAATCTTGAAATGAATCATGAATCATGAATCATGAATCATGAATTTAATCATGAATCATAAATCATGAATCATGAATTGAATCATGAATCATGATTAGAATCATGAATCATGACTCGAATCATGAACCAGGAATTGAATCATGCATCATGAATTGAATCATGAATAATGAATTATGAATCAAATCATGAATCATGAATTGAATCATGAATTATGAATTGAATCATGAATTGAATCATGAATCATGAATTAAATCATGAATCATGAAATGAATCATAAATCATGAATCATGAATCATAAATCATGAATTTAATTTTGAAATGAATCATGAATCATGAATTGAATCATGAATCATGAATTGAATCATAAATCATGAATCATGAATTTAATGATAAATAATGAATTATGAATCAAATCATGAATTGAATCATGAATCATGAATCATGAATGGAATCATAATTCATAAATTGAATCATGAATCATGAATTAAATCATGAATCATGGATTGAATCATGATTCATGAGTCATTAATCAAATCATGAATCATGAATCATGAATGAAATCATAATTCATAAATTGAATCATGAATCATGAATTGAATCATGAATCAAATCATGAATCATGAAATGAATCATAAATCATGAATCATGAATCCAATCATTAATCATGAATTGAAGCATGAATCATGATATGAATCATGAATAATGAAATGAATCATGAATCATGAATTGAATCATGAATTGAATCATGAATAATGAATAATGAATCAAATCATGAATCATGAATTGAATCATGAATCATGAATTGAATCATAAATCATGAATCATGTATTGAATCATGAATCATGAATTGAATCATAAATCATGAGTCATGAATAGAATCATGAATCCTAATTTGAATCATGAATCATGAATCAAATCATGAATCATGAATTGAATCATGAATCATGAGTTGAATCATGAATCATGAATTGAATCATGAATTGAATCATGAATCATAAATCATGAATTGAATCATGAATCATGAATCATGAATCATGAATCATGAATTGAATCATGAATCATGAATCCAATCATGAATTATGAATCAAATCATGAATCATGAATTTAATCATGAATCATGAAATGAATCATGAATCATGAAATGAATCATGAATCATGAATCGAATCTTGAATTGAATCATGAATCATGAATCATGAATTGAATCATGAATTGAATCATGAATAATGAAATGAATCATGAAATAAATCATGAATCATGAATTGAATCATAAATCATGAGTTGAATCATGAATCATGAATTGAATCATGAATCAAATCATGAATCATGAAATGAATCATAAATCATGAATCATGAATCATAAATCATGAATTTAATTTTGAAATGAATCATGAATCATGAATTGAATCATAAATCCTGAATCATGTTTTGAATCATGAATCATGAATTTAATCATGAATCAGGAGTCATGAATAGAATCATGAATCATAATTTGAATCATGAATCATGAATCAAATCATGAATTATGAATTGAATCATGAATCATGAATCATGAATTGAATCATGAATTGAATCATGAATCAAATCATGAATCATGAATTTAAATCATGAATCATGAAATGAATCATGAATCATGAATAGAATCATAAATCATGAATCATAAATCATGACATATGAATCAAATCATGAATCATGAATTGAATCATGAATTGAATCATGAATAATGAAATGAATCATGAAATAAATCATGAATCATGAATTGAATCATAAATCATGAGTTGAATCATGAATTGAATCATGAATCATGAATCCAATCATGAATCATGAATCAAATCATGAATCATGAATTCTACCATGAATCATAAATCATGAATCATAAATCGAATCATGAATTGAATCATGAATCATGAAATGAATTATGAATTGAATCATGAATTGAATCATGAATCATGAATCAAATCATAAATCATGAATTGAATCATGAATAATGAATTAAATCAGGAAATGAATCACAAATCATGAATCATAAATCATGAATTTAATCTTGAAATGAATCATGAATCATGAATTAAATCATGAATCATGAATTGAATCATGAATCATGAAATAAATCATGAATCATGAATCATGAATTGAATCATAAATCATGAATTGAATCATGAATTGAATCATGAATCATGAATCCAATCATGAATCAAATCATGAATCATGAATTGTACCATGAATCATAAATCATGAATCATAAATCGAATCATGAATTGAATCATGAATCATGAAATGAATTATGAATTGAATCATGAATTGAATCATGAATCATGAATCATGAATCAAATCATAAATCATGAATTGAATCATGAATAATGAATTAAATCAGGAAATGAATCACAAATCATGAATCATAAATCATGAATTTAATCTTGAAATGAATCATGAATCATGAATTAAATCATGAATCGAATCAAGAATCATGAATCATGAATCATGAATTAAATCATGAATCATGAATTAAAACATGAATTGAATCATGAATTGAATCATGAATCATGAATCGAATCAAGAATCATGAATCATGAATCGAATCATGAATCATGAATTGAATCATGAATCAAGAATTGAATCATGAATTGAATCATGAATAATGACTTATGAATCAAATCATGAATCATGAATCAAATCATGAATCATGAATCCAATCATGAATCATGAATCATGAATTCAATCATGAATCATAAAATAAATTATGAATTAAATCATGAATCAAATCATGAATCATGAATCATGAATTCACCATGAATCATAAATCATGAATCATGAATTGAATCACTAATCATGAATTGAATCATGAATCATAAATCATGAATCGAATCATGAATCATGAATTGAATCATGAATAATAAAATGAATCATGACTCATGAATTGAATCATGAATTGAATCATGAATAATGAATTATGAATCAAATCATGAATCATGAATTGAATCATGAATCATGAATTAAATCATAAATCATAAATCATGAATCATGAATCATAAATCATGAATTGAATCATAAATCATGAATCATGAATTTAATGATAAATAATGCATTATGAATCAAATCATGAATTGAATCATGAATCATTGATTGAATCATGATTCATGAGTCATGAATCGAATCATGAATCATGAATGGAATCATAATTCATAAATTGAATCATGAATCATGAATTGAATGATGAATGATGAAATGAATGCTGAATAATGAATGATGAAATGAATGCTGAATAATGAATAACGAGTGATAAAATGAATGATAAATGATGAATGATGAAATGAATGATAGATGATGAATCATGAATTGAATCATGAAATAAATCATGAATCATGAAATGAATCATAAATCATGAATCATGTATTGAATCATGAATCATGAATTGAATCATGAATCATGAGTCATGAATAGAATCATGAATCATAATTTGAATCATGAATCATGAATCATGAATCAAATCATGAATCATGAATCATAATTTGAATCATGAATCATGAATCATGAATCAAATCATGAATCATGAATCATGAATCATGAATTGAATCATGAATCATGAGTTGAATCATATATCATGAATTGAATCATGAATTGAATCATGAATCATAAATCATGAATTGAATCATGAATCATGAATCATGAATCATGAATCATGAATTGAATCATGAATCATGAATTTAATCATGAATTATGAATCGAATCATGAATCATGAATTTAATCATGAATCATGAAATGAATCATGAATCATGAATCGAATCATGAATTGAATCATGAATCATGAATCATGAATTGAATCATGAATAATGAAATGAATCATAAAATAAATCATGAATCATGAATTGAATCATAAATCATGAGTTGAATCATGAATCATGAATTGAATCATGAATTGAATCATGAATCATAATTCATGAATCATGAATTGAATCATGAATCATGAATCCAATCATGAACTATGAATCCAATCATGAATCATGAATCATGAATCATGAATCATGAATTGAATCATGAATCATGAATCCAATCATGAACTATGAATCCAATCATGAATCATGAATTGAATCATGAATCATGAAATGAATCATAAATCATGAATCATGAATCGAATTAATGAATTGAATCATGAATCATGAAATGAATTATGAATTGAATCATGAATTGAATCATGAATCATGAATCATGAATCGAATCATGAATCATGAATTGAATCATGAATCATGAATTGAATCATGAAATGAATCATTAATCATGAATCATGAATCATAAATCATGAATTTAATCTTGAAATGAATCATGAATCATGAATTGAATCATGAATCATGAATTTAATCATGAATCATAAATCATGAATTAAATCATGAATCATTAATTAAATCATGAATCATGAATTGAATCATGAATCATGATTAGAATCATGAATCATGACTCGAATCATGAATCAGGAGTTGAATCATGCATTATGAATTGAATCATGAATTGAATCATGAATAATGAATTATGAATCAAATCATGAATCATGAATTGAATCATGAATTTAATCATGAATAATGAATTATGAATCAAAGCATGAGTCATGAATCGAATCATGAATCATGAATCGAATAATGAATCATGAATCATGAATCATGAATTGAATCATGAATCATGAAATCATTTATGAATTGAATCATGAATTGAATCATGAATCATGAATCATTAAATGAATCATGAAATGAATCATGAATCATGAATCATGAATTGAATCATGAATCATGAATCCAATCATTAATCATGAATTGAAGCATGAATCATGATATGAATCATGAATAATGAAATGAATCATGAATCATGAATTGAATCATGAATTGAATCATGAATAATGAATAATGAATCAAATCATGAATCATGAATTGAATCATGAATCATGAATTGAATCATGAATCATGAATCATGAATTAAATCATGAATCATGAAATGAATCATAAATCATGAATCATGAAATGAATCATAAATCATGAATCATGAATAGAATCATGAATCATGAATTGAATCATGAATCGAATCATGAATCATGAATCATGCATCGAATCATGAATCACGAATTGAATCATAAATTGAATCTTGAATCATGAATTGAATCATGAATTTAATCATGAATCATGAATTGAATCATGAATCGAATCATGAATCATGAATCATGCATCGAATCATGAATCATGAATCAAATCATAAATCATGAATCATGATATGAATCATGAATCATGAATCAAATCATAAATCATGAATTGAATCATGAATCATGAATTGAATAATGAATCATGAAATGAATCATGAATCATGAATAGAATCATGAATCATGAATCATGAATCATGAATTATGAATCGAATCATGAATCATGAATTGAATCATGAATTGAATCATGAATAATGAAATGAATCATGAAATAAATCATGAATCATGAATTGAATCATGAATCATGAATTGAATCATAAATCATGAGTTGAATCATGAATTGAATCATGAATTGAATCATGAATCATGAATCCAATCATGAATCATGAATCAAATCATGAATCATGAATCATGAATTGAACCATGAATCATAAATCATGAATCATGAAATGAATGATGAAATGAATGATAAATTATGAAATGAATAATGAATGATGAATGATAAAATGAATGATAAATGATGACTAATGAAATAATTGATGAATGATGAAATAAATGATGAATGAGGAATGCTGAATGATGAAATGAATAATGAATGATTAAAGATGAATGATGAAATGAATGATGAATGATAAATGATGAAAGGAATGATGAATGATGAAATGAATGATAAATGATGAATGATGAATGATTGAAATGAATGCTGAATAATGAATGATGAAATGAATGATGAATAATGAATAACGAGTGATAAAATATATAATGAATGATGAATGATGAAATAAATGATGAATGATGCTTGATGAAATTAATGATGAATGATGAAATGAATGATGAATGATGAATAATGAAATGAATGATGAATGAAGAAATGAATGATGAAAGATGAAATGAATGATGAAATGTATGATGAATGATGAAATGTATGATGAATGATTAAATTAATGATGAATGATGAAATGAATGATGATTGATGAATGATGAAATGAATGATGAATGATGAAATGAATGATGAAGGACGAATGAATAAATGAATGATGAAGAATGAATGATGAAATGAATGTTGAATGATGAAAGTTGAATTGAATGATGAATGAAGAATGATGAAATGAATGATGAATGATGAATGATGAAATGAATGATGAAATGAATGATGAATGATGAATGATGAAATGAATGATGAATGATGAAATGAATGATGAATGATGAAATGAATGATGAAGGATGAATGATGAATGATGAAATGAATGATGAATGATAAATGATGAAATGAATAATGAATAATGAAAGATGAATGATGAAATAAATGATGAAATAAATGATGAATGATGATATGAATAATGAATGATGATAGATGAATGATGAAATGAATGATGAAATGAATAATGAATGATGAATAATAAAATGAATGATGAATGATGAATGATAAAATGAATGATGAATGATAAATAATGAAATGAATGATGAATGATAAATGATCATCAACATCAACATTTATTTATATAGCGCCAGCAAATTCCGTAGCGCTTTACAATTGGAAACAAACATTAATAAGACAATACTGGGTAATACAAACAGACAGAGAGGTAAGAGAACCCTGCTCGAAAGCTTACAATCTATAGGACAATGGGAGTTAGAAACACAAGGGCATGTGCTACATCATATTGCACAATGGACCAGCCAGACTGCCAAGGTAAAAGTACTGTGTGGGCTGTGTGTGTTGCAATGTTGGTCAGAAGGTTGTTGTCTTGCGTTAGCAGTGTAGAGGATGGCAATAGGGTAATCTTGGGAAATTAAGATGATGGTTGAGGAATATCATAACCTTGTCTGAAGAGGTGGGTTTTCAGTGAACGCTTGAAGGTTTGAAGACTAGAGGAAAGTCTTACTGTGCAAGGGTGGGAATTCCACAAAGTAGGTGCAACCCGGAAAAATCCTGTAACCGAGAATGGGAGGATGTGATGAGAGTGGAGTTGAGACATAGATCTTGTGCAGAATGGAGGTGTCGAGTAGGGAGATATTTCGAGACAAGTGAGGAAATGTATGTCGGTGCAATTTTGTTGATGGCCTTGTATGTTAGTAGAAGAATTTTATATTGGATTCGTTGAAATACAGGCAGCCAATGTAGAGACTGACAGAGTGGCTCAGCAGAGGAATAACGGTTTGTAAGGAAAATCAGTCTAGCCGCTGCGTGCAAAATAGATTGTAGGGGTTCAAGTCTGTCTTTGGGAAGACCAGTAAGGAGGGAATTGCAATAGTCGATGCGGGAGATGATGAGTGCATGAATTAATGTTTTTGCGGTGTCTTGTGTCAGATATGTGCATATTCTGGAAATGTTCTTTAGGTGTATGTAACATGATTTAGATATAGAGTTGGTGTGGGGAATAAACGACAGTTGTGAATCAAGGATTACACCTAGGCAATGAGCTTGCGGGGTGGGATTTATGGTCATGTTATCAACAGAAATAAAAATGTCAGGCAGGAAGCTTCTGTTCTTGGGTGGGCATATTATTAATTCAGTTTTTGAAAGATTGAGTTTGAGTTGGCGAGAAGACATCCAAGATGAAATGGCAGAAAGACAGTCAGTAATGCGAGACAACACAGATTGTGAAAGATCAGGAGAGGATAGATAAATTTGTGTATCATCCGCATAGAGATGATACTGAAATCCAAAGGAGCTTATTAGTTTTCCAAGAGAAGTGGTGTAGATAGAGAATAGCAGAGGACCTAGGACTGAGCCTTGTGGTGGATCCAGAGAAATTAACACTGAAAGATTGATTAGATAGGTAGGATGAGAACCAGGATAGGACAGTGCCTTCAAGACCTAGGGATTGCAGCGTTTGTATGAGAAGTGAGTGGTCAACAGTGTCAAATTCAGCAGAGAGATCCAGGAGAATTAGAAGAGAGTATTGGTAATTATTTTTTGCTGTGATCAAATCATTGACAACTTTGGTCAGCGCCGTCTCTGTGGAGTGTTGAGAGCAAAAGCCTGACTGAAGAGGATCCAATAAGTTGTTTGCTGTAATAAAGTATGTGAGGCGTGTGTAGGCAATTCTCTCGAGAAGCTTGGAGGGGCATGGGAGCTGGGAGATTGGGTGGTAATTTATGAGAGAGTTAGGGTCAGAATTCTGTTTTTTTAAATGGGAGTAATCACTGCATGCTTGAATATAGATGGAAAAATACCAGTAGAAAGAGATAGATTACAGATTTTAGTTAGAGGGGGAATGAGCACAGGAGACAGGGACATACCCATTTGTGAGGGAATGGGATCAAGAGGACAGGAGGTAGAGTAGGAAGATGAGAAGAGAGTAGAAACGTCCTCTTCATTTGTGGGATCAAATGAAGAGAGAGTGTCAGAGGGTGCTACAAAGGAATTGAGCAGATTGCTTTTCAAGGGAGCTACCATTTCAAGCCTGATCTTATCTATTTTCTCCTTGAAATAGGAAGCAAGATCCTGTGCACTGATGTAAGTTGGAGGATTTGGAGTAGGAGGATTCAGAAGAGAGTTAAATGTGTTAAAGAGGCGTTTGGGGTTAGAAGTCTGAGCATAGATGAGAGATCGGTAGTATGCTTTTTTAGCAGTGTCCAGAGTGGTAGATATCAGTATATGTGATGAAATCATTAGAGGCACAAGATTTACACCAGTGACGTTCTGCTTTACGAGAAAGTTTTTGTAGAGTTCGTGTTACTGTAGTGTGCCATGGTTGGCAACGAATTCTACGCGAAGTATGTAGTGTCGCTGGAGCCACTTGATCCAGAGCAGTTGCTAGGGTTTGATGAAAATGGGGTACTGCCCGATCAGGGGAGGAGAATGTAGAAATTGGGGAGAGAAGGTTTTGGAGAGAGGTGGAAAACTGTTGAAAATCAATAGCGTTGATATTCCTGCGGGTATGAGGAGGCTTGGAAGAGTTTGACACCAGGGAGGGTAAAGAACGGGGGGTGAGCGCGTAGCTAATAAGGTGATGATCCGAGAGGGGGAAAGGAGTGTTAAGGAAATTAGAAACTGAGCATAGTCTAGAGAAAACAAGATCAAGACAGTGGCCATCCTGATGAGTAGCAGATTCAATCCACTGGGCGAGGTCAAGTGAGAAGGTTAGAGAAAGTAGTTTGGAAGCAGCATTGGAACGTGGATTAGAAATAGGGATGTTGAAATCACCCATGATGATGGTGGGGATTTCAGTAGATAAGAAGTGAGGGAGCCATGCAGAGAAGTGTTCAAGAAATTGTTGGTGTGGACCAGGGGGGCGATAGATGACAGCAACACGCATAGAGAATGGGTTAAAAATCCTAACAGCATGTACTTCAAAAGATGTGAATGTGAGTGAAGGGATACTTGGTAGAACTGTGAATGTGCACTGTGGGGAGAGAAGTAGTCCAACCCCCCCTCCCTGTCTGCCTCCTGGTCTGGGGGTGTGGGTGAAATGGAGATCACCATGTGAAAGGGCTGCAGGTGAGGCAGTGTCTGAATGCGTGAGCCATGTTTCTGTTATTGCTAGAAGGTTGAGGTTGTATGAGAGGAAGAGATCATGTACGGAGGTAAGTTTGTTACAAACAGAGCGTGCATTCCAAAGGGCACATCTAAAGTACTTTGGAAGAGAGGGGAGACAGGTGATGTGTTTGAGGTTTGCCAGATTTCTGTAGTGTTCAGATATATGTGTGTGGGAGAAGTGAGGGGGACCTGGATTAGGTGATATATCACCAGCTAATAGAAGCAGGGAGGAAGAAAGGTAGGAAAGATGATTGTAAGATGTCTGTCCTTTTAGTTTCTGGCGGCAGGGTGAGGCTGTTAAAGTTATTAAATTTAAATAGCAAAAGAGTTCATGAGTGTTATTTAGAGGTGAGTGAAGTAATGAAGGGGCAATGTGGATGGAGGTGTGTGTTGCAGGATGGGTGAGGGATGATATAGTCCTAAAGATAATGCCATGAAAAGAGAGAACGAAAAATATTTTGGCAAGCATTAGGACTAGTAGTCAAATAGCAAAAATGAGGAATTAAAGGAATTGCCTAATTGTAATGTCCAGTGTAATCAGATAAGTAGTGTAGAGCTAGGCTGCAGCAAATGTAGTGTATTCCTGGATTTCTGGATAGTATAAAGTAATGATGTGAGGAGCCATGTGGGGGAGTGGGTGGAAGTGTTGAATGGAGAGTAATAAAGAGCAGGTAATTGAGTAGCTGAGATGTTGCAGACTCATGAGAGAGGAGATTGGTTGAAAGGCAGTATAGTTTCTTCCTACTTGTAAAGGGAGACAAAGCTTAAATTGAATTGAAGTACAGTGGTGAGATAGGGGACTGAAATAACTATAGCATGGGTAGGGAGTGGTTGAGCAAGTAGTACAGCAGTCTGATTAAACAGAGTGGATTTTGCATTGAAAACAAACTGACAAATAAAACAAACTTTCATGTGATGAGAGGAAAATGAGATCAGAGTCCAAAACAGTCCTCATGTTGCATGTAGCTTGTAGCCAGAGTGAGTTGAAAACATCAGAGGAAGAAAATGGAATTTCAGGTGAATACTGACTGTTGTCCTTGTGAAGCTGTGTCAATAGGCAGAATGTTCTTCTCCTGTTTCCTCCAGTTTAACTCCGGTATAACTCCGAATTATGCTGTTTAAATTTTTTGTTTCACACTTGTATCTATACAATTAGAGCTATACACACTAACTAAGCAGTCATCACTGGCTTTGCAGCCATTCTACTATGAATATATTTGCTTAACAGACACATGTGATAAGAGTACTTCAATCAAGCCCTCAATAACCCCCCCCCCAACAAACCTTAGCAGTAAAATGTTTAAACAAACAAACAGTGAAAGGACAACTTGCAATAAGGCTGTAGTAGTAATTACCATTAGAAATAAAACTGCATTTTCTTAATTCAGATCAGACTGTTTGCAATGAGGCAATAAGGCTGTAGTAGTAATTACCATTAGAAATAAAACTGCATTTTCTTAATTCAGATCAGACTGTTTGCAATAAGGCAATAAGGCTGTAGTAGTAATTACCATTAGAAATAAAACTGCATTTCCTTAATTCAGATCAGACTGTTTGCAATAAGGCAATAAGGCTGTAGTAGTAATTGCCATTAGAAATAAAACTGAATTTTCTTAATTCAGATCAGACTGTTTGCAATAAGGCAATAAGGCTGTAGTAGTAATTACCATTAGAAATAAAACTGCATTTTCTTAATTCAGATCAGACTGTTTGCAATAAGGCAATAAGGCTGTAGTAGTAATTACCATTAGAAATAAAACTGCATTTTCTTAATTCAGATCAGACTGTTTGCAATAAGGCAATAAGGCTGTAGTAGTAATTACCATTAGAAATAAAACTGCATTTTCTTAATTCAGATCAGACTGTTTGCAATAAGGCAATAAGGCTGTATTAGTAATTACCTGTTGATGAAAGAGAGGTAGCAGAGAATGATGATGAAATAAATGATGAATGAGGAATACTGAATGATGAAATGAATAATGAATGATGAAAAATGAATGATGAAATGAATGATGAATAAGGAATGATGAAATGAATGATGAATGATAAATGATGAATGATGAATAATGAAATGAATGATGAATGATGAAATAAATGATCAATAAGGAATGCTGAATGATGAAATAAATAATGAATGATGAAATGAATGATTAAATGAATGATGAAATGAATGATGAATGATAAATGATAAAATGAATAATGAATGATGAAATGAATGCTGAATAATGAATGATGAAATGAATGATGAATAATGAATAACGACTGATAAAATGAATGATGAATAATGCATGATGAAATGAATGATGAATGATGAATGATGAAATGAATGATGAATGATGAAATGAATAATGAATGATGAATGATGTAATGAATGATGAATGATGAAATAAATGATGAATGATGGAAGATGAAATGAATGATGAAGGATGAATGATAAAATGAATGATGAAGGACGAACGAATAAATCAATGATGAAGGATTAATGAAGAAATGAATGATGAATGATGAATGATTAATGATGAAATTAATGTTGAATGATGAAAGTTGAAATAATTGATGAATGATGAAATGAATGATGAATGATGAAATGAATGATGAATGATGAATGATGAAATGAATGATGAATGATGAAATGAATGATGAATCATGAATGATGAATGATGAATTATAAAATGAATGATGAATGATTAAATGAATGATGAAATGAATAAAGAATGATGAATGATGAAATGAATGATGAATGATGAAATGAATAATGAAGGATGAATGATGAATGATGAAATGAATGATAAATGATGAATGATGAAATGTATAATAAATTATGAAAGATGAATGATAAAAATGAATGATGATATGAATGATGAAATGAATGATGAAATGAATAATGAATAATGAATAATGAAATGAATGATGAATGATGAATGATGAAACAAATAATGAAATAAATGATGAATGATGAAATGAATAATGAATGATGAATGATAAAATGAATGATTAATGATGAATAATGAAATAAATGATGAATGATGAAATAAATGATGAATGAGGAATGCTGAATGATAAAATAAATAATGAATGATGAAAGATGAATGATGAAATGAATTATGAAATTAATGATGAATGATAAATGATGAAATGAATGATGAATGATGAATGATGAAATGAATGATAAAAGATGAATAATGAATGATGAAATGAATGCTGAATAATGAATGATGAAATGAATGATGAATAATGAATAACGAGTGATAAAATGAATGATGAATGATGAAATAAATGATGAATGATGAATGATGAATAAAGAAATGAATGATGAATGATGAATGATAAATGATGAATCATGAAATGAATGATGAATGATGAATGATGAATGATGAATGATTACATGAATGATGAATGATGAAATGAAAGATGATTGATGAATGATGAAATGAATGATGAATGATGAATGATGAAATGAATGATGAATGATGAAATGAATGAGGAATGATGAAATGAATGATGAATGATGAAATGAATGATAAATGATGAATAATGAATGATGAAATGAATGCTGAATAATGAATGATGAAATGAATGATGAATAATGAATAACAAGTGATAAATGAATGATGAATGATGAATGATGAAATGAATGATTAATGATGAAAGGAATGATGAATGATGAATGATGAAATAAATGATGAATGATGAAATGAATAATGAATGATGAATGATGAATGATGAAATGAATGATGAATGATGAAATGAATGATGAATGATGAAATAAATGATGAATGATGGAAGATGAAATGAATGATGAAGGATGAATGATAAAATGAATGATGAAGGACGAATGAATAAATCAATGATGAAGGATTAATGAAGAAATGAATGATGAATGATTAATGATTAATGATGAAATGAATGTTGAATGATGAAAGTTGAAATAAATGATGAATGATGAAATGAATAATGAATGATGAATGATGAAATGAATGATGAATGATGAAATGAATGATGATGAAATGAATGATGAATGATGAATTATGAAATGAATGATGAATGATTAAATGAATGATGAAATGAATAATGAATGATGAATGATGAATGATGAAATGAATAATGAAGGATGAATGATGAATGATGAAATGAATGATAAATGATGAATGATGAAATGTATAATAAATGATGAAAAATGAATGATAAAAATGAATGATGATATGAATGATGAAATGAATGATGAAATGAATAATGAATGATGAATGATGAAATGAAAGATGAATGATGAAATAAATGATGAATGATGAAATGAATAATGAATGATGAATGATAAAATGAATGATGAATGATGAATAATGAAATAAATGATGAATGATGAAATAAATGATGAATAAGGAATGCTGAATGATAAAATAAATAATGAATGATGAAAGATGAATGATGAAATGAATGATGAAATTAATGATGAATGATAAATGATGAAATGAATGATGAATGATGAATGATGAAATGAATGATAAAAGATGAATAATGAATGATGAAATGAATGATGAATAATGAATGATGAAATGAATGATGAATAATGAATAACGAGTGATAAAATGAATGATGAATGATGAAATAAATGATGAATGATGAAATGAATGATGAATGATGAATAAAGAAATGAATGATGAATGATGAATGATAAATGATGAATGATGAAATGAATGATGAATGATGAAATGAATGATGAATTATTAAATGAATGATGAATGATGATTGATGAAATGAATGAGGAATGATGAAATGAATGATGAATGATGAAATGAATGATAAATGATGAATAATGAATGATGAAATGAATGCTGAATAATGAAATGAATGAGGAATGATGAAATGAATGATGAAATGAATGATAAATGATGAATAATGAAGGATGAAATGAATGCTGAATAGTGAATGATGAAATGAATGATGAATAATGAATAACAAGTGATAAATGAATGATGAAATTAATGATGAATGAAGAAATGAATGATGAATGATGAAAGGAATGATGAATGATGAATGATGAAATAAATGATGAATGATGAATGATGAAATAAATGATGAGTGATGAAATGAATGTTGAATGATGAAAGTTGAAATGAATGATGAATGAAGAATGATGAATTGTATGATGAATGAAGAATGTTGAAATGGATAATCAATAATAATGATGAATGATAAAACGACTGATAAATGATGAATTATGATTAATGAAATTAATGTTGAATGATGAATTATGAATGATGAAATGAATGAGAAATGATGAAATGAATGATGAATGATGAAATAAATGATGACTGATGAAATGAATGATGAATAATGAAATGAATGATGAAATGAATGATGATTGATGAATGATGAATGATGAAATGAATGATAAATGATGAATAATGAAATGAATGATGAATGATGAAAGGAATGATGATTGATGAATGATGAACTTAATGATGAATGATGAATGATAAAATGAATGATGAATGATGAAATGAATGATAAATGATGAAATGAATGATGAATTCTGAATGATGAAATGAATGATGAATAATGAAATGAATGATGAAATGAATGATAAAATGAATGATGAATGATGAATGATGAAATGAATGATTAATGATAATTGATGGAATGAATGATAAAATGAATGATGAATGATGAATGATGAATGATGAAATGAATAATGAATGATGAAAAATGAATGATGAAATGAATGATGAAATGAATGATGAATAAGGAATGATGAAATGAATGATGAATGATAAATGATGAATGATGAATAATGAAATGAATGATGAATGATGAAATAAATGATGAATAAGGAATGCTGAATGATGAAATAAATAATGAATGATGAAAGATGAATGATGAAATGACTGATAAAATGAATGATGAAATGAATGATGAATGATAAATGATAAAATGAATAATGAATGATGAAATGAATGCTGAATAATGAATGATGAAATGAATGATGAATAATGAATAACGACTGATAAAATGAATGATGAATAATGCATGATGAAATGAATGATAAATGATGAAATGAATAATGAATGATGAATGATGAATGATGAAATGAATGATGAATGATGAAATAAATGATGAATGATGAAATAAATGATGAATGATGGAAGATGAAATGAATGATGAAGGATGAATGATAAAATGAATGATGAAGGACAAATGAATAAATCAATGATGAAGGATTAATGAAGAAATGAATGATGAATGATGAATGATTAATGATGAAATTAATGTTGAATGATGAAAGTTGAAATAAATGATGAATGATGAAATGAATAATAAATGATGAATGATGAAATGAATGATGAATGATGAATGATGAATGATGAAATGAATGATGAATCATGAATGATGAATGATGAATTATGAAATGAATGATGAATGATGAAATGAATAAAGAATGATGAATGATGAAATGAATGATGAATGATGAAATGAATAATGAAGGATGAATGATGAATGATGAAATGAATGATAAATGATGAATGATGAAATGTATAATAAATGATGAAAGATGAATGATAAAAATGAATGATGATATGAATGATGAAATGAATGATGAAATGAATAATGAATGATGAATGATGAAATGAATGATGAATGATGAAACAAATGATGAAATAAATGATGAATGATTAAATGAATAATGAATGATGAATGATAAAATGAATGATGAATAATGAAATAAATGATGAATGATGAAATAAATGATGAATGAGGAATGCTGAATGATAAAATAAATAATGAATGATGAAAGATGAATGATGAAATGAATGATGAAATTAATGATGAATGATAAATGATGAAATGAATGATGATAGATGAAAGATGAAATGAATGATAAAAGATGAATAATAAATGATGAAATGAATGCTGAATAATGAATGATGAAATGAATGATGAATAATGAATAACGAGTGATAAAATGAATGATGAATGATGAAATAAATGATGGATGATGAAATAAATGATGAATGATGAATAAAGAAATGAATGATAAATGATAAATTATGAATGATGAAATGAATGATGAATGATGAATGATGAAATGAATGATGAATGATAAATGATTAAATGAATGATGAATGATGAAATGAATGATGATTGATGAATGATGAAATGAATGATGAATGATGAATGATGAAATGAATGATGAATGATGAAATGAATGAGGAATGATGAAATGAATGATGAATGATGAAATGAATGATAAATGATGAATAATGAATGATGAAATGAATGCTGAATAATGAATGATGAAATGAATGATGAATAATGAATAACAAGTGATAAATGAATGATGAATGATGAATGATTAAATGAATGATGAATGATGAAAGGAATGATGAATGATGAATGATGAAATAAATGATGAATGATGAATGATGAAATGAATAATGAATGATGAATGATGAATGATGAAATGAATGATGAATGATGAAATGAATGATGAATGATGAAATAAATGATGAATGATGGAAGATGAAATGAATGATGAAGGATGAATGATAAAATGAATGATGAAGGACGAATGAATAAATCAATGATGAAGGATTAATGAAGAAATTAATGATGAATGATGAATGATTAATGATGAAATGAATGTTGAATGATGAAAGTTGAAATAAATGATGAAAGATGAAATGAATAATGAATGATGAATGATGAAATGAATGATGAATGATGAATGATGAAATGAATGATGAATGATGAAATGAATGATGAATCATGAATGATGAATCATGAATGATGAATGATGAATTATGAAATGAATGATGAATGATTAAATGAATGATGAAATGAATAATGGATGATGAATGATGAATGATGAAATGAATAATGAAGGATAAATGATGAATGATGAAATGAATGATAAATGATGAATGATGAAATGTATAATAAATGATGAAAGATGAATGATAAAAATGAATGATGATATGAATGATGAAATGAATGATGAAATGAATAATGAATGATGAATGATGAAATGAATGATGAATGATGAATGATGAAACAAATGATGAAATAAATAATGAATGAATAAATGAATAATGAATGATGAATGATAAAATGAATGATGAATAATGAATAACGAGTGATAAAATGAATGATGAATGATGAAATAAATGATGAATGATGAAATGAATGATGAATGATGAATAAAGAAATGAATGATGAATGATGAATGATAAATGATGAATGATGAAATGAATGATGAATGATGAATAATGAAATAAATGATGAATGATGAAATAAATGATGAATGAGGAATGCTGAATGATAAAATAAATAATGAATGATGAAAGATGAATGATGAAATGAATGATGAAATTAATGATGAATGATAAATGATGAAATGAATGATGAATGATGAATGATGAAATGAATGATAAAAGATGAATAATGAATGGTGAAATGAATGCTGAAAAATGAATGATGAAATGAATGATGAATAATGAATAACGAGTGATAAAATGAATGATGAATGATGAAATAAATGATGAATGATGAAATGAATGATGAATGATGAATAAAGAAATGAATGATGAATGATGAATGATAAATGATGAATTATGAAATGAATGATGAATGATGAATGATGAAATGAATGATGAATGATTAAATGAATGATGAATGATGAAATGAATGATGATTGATGAATGATGAAATGAATGATGAATGATGAATGATGAAATAAATGATGAATGATGAAATGAATGAGGAATGATTAAATGAATGATGAATGATGAAATGAATGATAAATGATGAATAATGAATGATGAAATGAATGCTGAATAATGAATGATGAAATGAATGATGAATAATGAATAACAAGTGATAAATGAATGATGAAATGAATGATGAATAAAGAAATGAATGATGAATGATGAAAGGAATGATGAATGATGAATGATGAAATAAATGATGAATGATGAATGATGAAATAAATGATGAGTGATGAAATGAATGTTGAATGATGAAAGTTGAAATGAATGATGAAGGAAGAATGATGAATTGTATGATGAATGAAGAATGTTGAAATGGATAATCAATAATAATGATGAATGATAAAACGACTGATAAATGATGAATGATGAATGATGAAATTAATGTTGAATGATGAATTATGAATGATGAATTATGAATGATGAAATGAATGAGGAATGTTGAAATGAATGATGAATGATGAAATAAATGATGACTGATGAAATGAATGATGAATAATGAAATTAATGATGAATGATGAATGATGAAATGAATGATGATTGATGAATGATGAATGATGAAATGAATGATAAATGATGAATAATGAAATGAATGATGAATGATGAAAGGAATGATGATTGATGAATGATGAACTTAATGATGAATGATGAATGATAAAATGAATGATGAATGATGAAATGAATGATAAATGATGAAATGAATGATGAATTCTGAATGATGAAATGAATGATGAATGATGAAATGAATGATGAAATGAATGATAAAATGAATGATGAATGATTAAATGAATGATGAATGATGAAATGAATGATTAATGATAATTGATGGAATGAATGATGAAATGAATGATGAATGATGAATGATGAAATGAATGATGAATGATAAATGATTAAATGAATGATGAATGATGAATGATGAAATGATTGATGAACGATGAATGATGAAATGAATAATGAAATGAATGATTAATGATGAAATGAATGCTGAATGATGAATTATGAATGATGAAATGAATGTTGAATGATGAATGATGAAATGAATGATGACTGATGAAATGAATGATAAATGATGAACAATGAATGATAAAATAAATGATAACATGAATAATGAAATGAATGTTGAATGATGAAAGTTGAAATGAATGATGAATGATGAATGATGAAAAGAATGATGAATGATGAAATGAATTATGAATAATGAATAATGAAAGACGAATGATGAAATGAATGATGAATGATGAATGATGAAATGAATAATGAATGATGAATAATGAAATGAATGATGAATGATGAATGATGAATAATGAAATAAATGATGAATGATGAAATAAATGATGAATGAGGAATGCTGAATGATGAAATAAATAATGAATGATGAAAGATGAATGATGAAATGAATGATGAAATGAATGATGAATGATGAATGATGAAAAGAATGATGAATGATGAAATTAATTATGAATGATGAATGATGAATGATGAATGATGTAATGAATGATGAATGATAAATGATGAAATGAATAATGAATAATGAATAATGAAAGACGAATGATGAAATGAATGATGAATGATGAATGATGAAATGAATAATGAATGATGAATGATGAAATGAATGATGACTGATGAATGATGAATAATGAAATAAATGATGAATGATGAAATAAATGATGAATGAGGAATGCTGAATGATGAAATAAATAATGAATGATGAAATGAATGATGAAATGAATGATGAATGATAAATGATGAAATGAATGATGAATGTTTAAATGAATGATAAATGATGAATAAAGAAATGATGAAATGAATGCTGAATAATGAATGATGAAATGAATGATGAATAATGAATAACGAGTGATAAAATGAATAATGAATGATGAAATGAATGATAAATAATGCATGATGAAATGAATGATGAATGATGAAATGAATGATGAATGATGAAATGATGAAATGAATGATGAATGATAAATGATGAATAATGAAATGAATGATGAATGATGAAATGAATGATGAATGATGATGTCAGACGCCGTCTGATTCCCCTGTCAGACGGGGAACGGATGTCTGATCTCCCAGTCGGCTGCCGCTGGACTTCCAGATAGCGGGTGCATGCGCCCTGGTCTCAGTTACGTTGCTAGGCAATGGGACACTGCCTCTGTTCCTGCTGCCTCCTCCGCTCTCCACCAATCAGTTCAGTCTAGACTCTATTTAAACCTGCCTCTGGCACCATTAGGGCTCCCATTGATCACTGAATTGTTCGACCGGATTAGAGGAGATAAAATCTTCTCTAAATTAGATCTCAGAGGAGCCTACAACTTAATCTGCATTCGGAAGGACGATGAGTGGAAAACGGCATTTAACACCCGTGACGGGCACAACGAGTACTTAGTCATGCCATTTGGACTTTGCAATGCCCCTGCAGTGTTTCAAGATTTTGTCAACGAGATCTTCAGGGATCTTCTGTATCAATTTGTAATTGTCTACCTGGACGATATTTTGATATTTTCATCTGACTTACATGTTCATCGTCTCCACGTCAAGACTGTTCTTTCTCGCCTCCGGAGACATTCCTTATATTGCAAGCTGGAGAAATGCCTTTTTGAGCGTTCACAAATTCCATTTCTAGGATACATAGTTTCTGGCACCGGCCTGCTGATGGATCCGCAGAAAGTGAAGGCCATTGTCAACTGGCCATTACCTATTGGTCTCAAAGCTACCCAACGCTTTATCGGCTTTGCCAATTATTACCGGCAGTTCATTAAAGGCTTTTCGTCCATTATTTGTCCAATTACAGCTTTAACTCGAAAAGGTGCCTGCAGCAAACCATGGCCTGTTGAAGCCATATTGGCCTTCAAAACTCTTAAAGAAGCATTTCTTTCGGCCCCTATACTCAAACAGCCAGACCAAGGGAGACCGTTTTTTATTGAAGTGGACGCTTCTTCAGTCGGGATTGGAGCTATACTTTCCCAAAAATCTGCTTCAGGAACATTAGAGACTTGTGAATTCCAGTCTAAGAAATTCTCTAGCTCTGAACTAAAATTATGGAATCGGTGACAAGGAATTATTAGCCATCAAGATTGCCCTTGAGGAGTGGCGTCACTTACTAGAGGATGCCTTATATCCCGTCACGGTCATGACAGATCATAAAAATCTTACTTATCTCCAGGAAGCACAATGTATTAATCCCCGTCAAGCTCGCTGGTCTCTTTTCTTTGCCAGGTTCCAACTCATTCTCACCTTTCGTCCCGGTTCCAAAAATTCCAAGGCCGATGCTCTCTCCAAGTCCTTTGATAATGACGGTACTCTCACTTGTTTAGACAACAAGATGATGCTAAATCCAATGCAAACAGTGGCCATCACCAATTCTTCAGTAATCTCTCCCCCTCCAGGGCGTTCATTCGTGGAACCTCATCTCCGCTCTAAACTACTATGTTGGGCTCACAAGTCCAAATTTGCCGGCCATGCCGGTTACAAGAGAACCAAAGAATTCCTCTCCAGATATTATTGGTGGCCTAAACTGTCTTCAGATGTTCAAAAATTCGTATCTGCATGTTCGGTTTGTGCACGCCACAAGGTGCCAAGACAAAGTCCTCCTGGTCTTCTCCTTCCTCTGCCTATTCCGGATTCTCCCTGGGCCAGCATTACGATGGACTTCATCACCGATCTTCCTTTGAGCAATGGCTACAATACCATCTGGGTCGTGGTAGACCGCTTTTCAAAAATGTCACACTTCACTCATTGTAAAGGACTCCCTTCAGCTCCTAAACTCGCAGATTTGTTTCTAAAGAACATCTTCCGTCTTCATGGATGCCCTCAAGAGATCATCTCTGACAGAGGAGTACAATTTGTCGCTAAGTTCTGGAGAGCTTTTTGTAAAAAGATTGGAGTCAGACTCAAATTTTCTTCCGGATATCACCCCCAAACTAACAGACAGACAGAACGAGTGAATCAAGACTTGGAGTATTTTCTATGGTGTTTTGCTTCTGATCATCAAACGACATGGAATGATCTTCTGTATTGGGCCAAATTCACCCACAACAATCTTCTACATTCCTCCTCTGGGCGTTCTCCATTTTTTATTATCTACGGCAGACATCCCACTCCTCCTCTTTTGTCCGAGGCTCCCTCCTCTCTAGTATCGGCGGCTGATACTCTCATCCATGACTTCTCTCAAATCTGGTCTCAAACCAAAGAACCACTGTCTAATTCTGTACAGAGACAGAAGAAAGTGGCTGATCTTCATAGAAGAGTTGCTCCAGTACTAAGGGTAGGAGACCGTGTTTGGTTTTCTACACTCAATCTTCGACTTCAAGTTCCATCCATGAAATTGGCTCCTAAGTTTATTGGTCCCTTTGCCATATCACAAGTCATTAATCCCATCTCCTTCAAACTTGCATTACCTCTGTCTCTTAGAATCCATAACACATTTCATATTTCATTGCTGAAACCGCTGATTCTCAACGAATTCTTTAGAGAACCTGCTCCTCCTCCACCTATTAAAACATCTTTAGAGGATGAATTAGAGATCGAGAGGATTCTGAGGAAACGTTTCTTTCAGCGCAAACCTCAGTATCTTGTACACTGGCTAGTTTACGGTCCGGAGGAGAGATCGTGGGTCTCGGAGGCCGACCTTCATGCTCCTCGTCTCCTTGCAAAATTTCTGAGGAAAGGCAATCCTTCTCTGAGAGGGAGGAGGGGAGGGAGTACTGTCAGACGCCGTCCCTGCTGATTCCCCTGTCAGACAGGGAACGGACGTCTGATCTCCCCATCGGCTGCTGCTGGACTTCCGGATAGCGGGCGCATGCGCCCTGGTCTCAGTTTCGTGATGCTGCCTCTGTTCCCGCTGCCTCCTCCGCTCTCCCCCAATAAGTTCAGTCTAGACTATATTTAAACCTGCCTCTGGCGCCATTAGGGTACTGTGATTCTTGGCTTTCAAATTTTCAGATGTGAATGCTTAGAAAAACCTCAACATCAACAATATGTTATATTAATAAAAACGTACACTTTCATAAGTGCATACTTCGTAAGAAAATCAAACATATGGAACCATATCAGATAAACAAATCTCTCCAACGTATATGACCTGGAGTGTATTTAAAGAACAGTCTCATTGTGACACAAAACACAGCTAAATCATGTTCTCTTGTGTTGCTTATTGGTCTAAAAACGGACTTCTCACATAGAGTGTGATAGATTCTCTGAATATTCCCCAGAAAAACCCAAACACTGTAGGCATCATATATAATAAAATTGCAATATTGAAATGGGTTTACAATGTAAAATGTCTAGTTAAAGGTAATATTTTCTCTACTTTACAAGTTTCTTTTTGTCAGAATTAAATTTTTAAATTAATTACTTCTTTTTGCTTTTAAAAATTCGAAAAAAGCACTTAAACTTTTGCTTCTGAATGGCTCGTTGGTCTAGGGGTATGATTCTCACTTACAGTGCGAGAGGTCCAGGGTTCAAATCCCAGGCGAGCCCATGACTCCTTGTCATTTTCATCTTATTGTTTTTAGTTGATTCAGTAAAGCTAGCAGTTTGAAGTTAGATTTTGTCAATTTCCAAAAATAGCTCTCATAACATTGTCCAAAACAAAATCCCTATCTATTAATGGGATGATTCTTAGTTAATGTTTCAAAAAGTCTCATGTGCCAAAACTGAATGAGACTATTCTTTGCAGGTACTTATGAATCTTGGCTTTATGATTTTCAAGTGAGTAAATTTAGTAAAATGGGACTCCTATGGTTACATTTTCGATGACTTGTACATTTCTTTTCTATAGAAGACAGTAGTGTTCCTAAATAAATCTATATTAACTTAAGATATGAATAAATAAAGTATTTCTCTTGAGTGTCTTTATTATTTACAGATATAATACTAATAAAGAGTAGGTACTTTGTAGGTACTGTGATTCTTGGCTTCTGTGAATGCTTAGAAAAATCTCAACATCAACAATATGTTATATTAATAAAAACTTACACTTTCATAAGTGCATACTTCGTAAGAAAATCAACCATATGGAACCATATCAGATAAACAAATCTCTCCAACGTAGATGACCTGGAGTGTATTTAAAGAACAGTCTCATTTTGACACAAAACACAGCTAAATCATGTTCTCTTGTACTGCTTATTGGTCTAAAAACGTACTTCTCACATAGAGTGTGATAGATTCTTTAATTATTCCCCAGAAAAACCCAAACACTGTAGGCATCATATATAATAAAATTGCAATATTGAAATGGGTTTACATTGTAAAATGTCTAGTTAAAGGTAATATTTTCTATACTTTACAAGTTTGTTTTTGTCAGGATTAAATTTTTAAAATAATTACTTCTTTTTGCTTTTAAAAATTCGAAAAAAGCACTTAAATTTTTGTTTCTGAATGGCTCGTTGGTCTAGGGGTATGATTCTCACTTACAGTGCGAGAGGTCCAGGGTTCAAATCCCAGGCGAGCCCATGACTCCTTGTCATTTTCATCTTATTGTTTTTAGTTGATTCAGTAAAGCTAGCCATTTGAAGTTAGATTTTGTCAATTTCCAAAAATAGCTCTCATAACATTGTCCAAAACAAAATCCCTATCTATTAATGGGATGATTCTTAGTTAATGTTTCAAAAAGTCTCATGTGCCAAAACTGAATGAGACTATTCTTTGCAGGTACTTATGAATCTTGGCTTTATGATTTTCAAGTGAGTAAATTTAGTAAAATGGGACTCCTATGGTTACATTTTCGATGACTTGTACATTTCTTTTCTATAGAAGACAGTAGTGTTCCTAAATAAATCTATATTAACTTAAGATATGAATAAATAAAGTCTTTCTCTTGAGTGTCTTTATTATTTACAGATATAATACTAATAAAGAGTAGGTACTTTGTAGGTACTGTGATTCTTGGCTTCTGTGAATGCTTAGAAAAATCTCAACATCAACAATATGTTATATTAATAAAAACTTACACTTTCATAAGTGCATACTTCGTAAGAAAATCAACCATATGGAACCATATCAGATAAACAAATCTCTCCAACGTAGATGACCTGGAGTGTATTTAAAGAACAGTCTCATTTTGACACAAAACACAGCTAAATCATGTTCTCTTGTACTGCTTATTGGTCTAAAAACGTACTTCTCACATAGAGTGTGATAGATTCTTTAATTATTCCCCAGAAAAACCCAAACACTGTAGGCATCATATATAATAAAATTGCAATATTGAAATGGGTTTACATTGTAAAATGTCTAGTTAAAGGTAATATTTTCTATACTTTACAAGTTTCTTTTTGTCAGAATTAAATTTTTAAAATAATTACTTCTTTTTGCTTTTAAAAATTCGAAAAAAGCACTTAAATTTTTGTTTCTGAATGGCTCGTTGGTCTAGGTGTATGATTCTCACTTAGGGTGCGAGAGGTCCTGGGTTCAAATCCCAGACGAGCCCATGACTCCTTGTCATTTTTATCTTATTGTTTTTAGTTGATTCAGTAAAGCTAGCCATTTGAAGTTAGATTTTGTCAATTTCCAAAAATAGCTCTCATAACATTGTCCAAAACAAAATCCCTATCTATTAATGGGATGATTCTTAGTTAATGTTTCAAAAAGTCTAATGTGCCCAAACTGAATGAGACTATTCTTTGCAGGTACTTATAAATCTTGGCTTTATGATTTTCAAGTGAGTAAATTTAGTAAAATGTGACTCCTATGGTTACATTTTCAATGACTTGTACATTTCTTTTCTATAGAAGACAGTAGTGTTCCTAAATAAATCTATATTAACTTAAGATATGAATAAATAAAGTCTTTCTTTTGAGTGTCTTTATTATTTACAGATATGATACTAATAAAGAGTAGGTACTTGGTAGGTACTGTGATTCTTGGCTTTCAAATTTTCAGATGTGAATGCTTAGAAAAACTTCAACATCAACAATATGTTATATTAATAAAAACTTACACTTTCATAAGTGCATACTTCGTAAGAAAATCAACCATATGGAACCATATCAGATAAACAAATCTCTCCAACGAAAATGACCTGGAGTGTATTTAAAGAACAGTCTCATTTTGACATAAAACACAGCTACATCATGTTCTCTTGTACTGCTTATTGGTCTAAAAATGTATTTCTCACATAGAGTGTGATAGATTCTCTGATTATTCTCCAGAAAAACCCAAACACTGTAGGCATCATATATAATAAAATTGCAATATTGAAATGGGTTTACATTGTAAAATGTCTAGTTAAAGGTAATATTTTCTCTACTTTGCAAGTTTCTTTTTGTCAGAATTAATTTTTTAAAATAATTACTTATTTTTGCTTTTAAAAATTCGAAAAACGCACTAACATTTTTGCTTCTGAATGGCTCGTTGGCTTAGGGGTATGATTCTCCCTTAGGGTGCGAGAGGTCCCAGGTTTAAATCCCAGACAAGCACATGACTTATAGTCATTTTCATCTTATTGTTTTTAGGTAATTCAGTAAAGCTAGCCATTTGAAGTTAGATTTTGTCAATTTCCCAAAATAGCTCTCATAACATTGTCCAAAACAAAATCCCTATGTATTAATGGGATGATTCTTAGTTAATGTTTCAAAAAGTCTCATGTGCCCAAACTGAATGAGACTATTCTTTGCAGGTACTTATGAATCTTGGCTTTATGATTTTCAAGTGAGTAAATTTAGTAAAATGTGACTCCTATGGTTAAATTTTCAATGACTTGTACATGTCTTTTCTATAGAAGACAGAAGTGTTCCAAAATAAATCTATATTAACTAAAGTTGTGAATAAATAAAGTCTTTCTTTTGAGTGTCTTTATTATTTACAGATATGATACTAATAAAGAGTAGGTACTTTGTAGGTACTGTGATTCTTGGCTTTCAAATTTTCAGATGTGAATGCTTAGAAAAATCTCAACATCAACAATATGTTATATTAATAAAAACTTACACTTTCATAAGTGCATACTTCGTAAGAAAATCAACCATATGGAACCATATCAGATAAAAAAATCTCTCCAACGTAGATGACCTGGAGTGTATTTAAAGAACAGTCTCATTTTGACACAAAACACAGCTAAATCATGTTCTCTTGTGCTGCTTATTGGTCTAAAAACGTACTTCTCACATAGAGTGTGATAGATTGTCTGATTATTCCCCAGAAAAACCCAAACACTGTAGGCATCATATATAATAAAATTGCAATATTAAAATGGGTTTACATTGTAAAATGTCTAGTTAAAGGTAATATTTTCTATACTTTACAAGTTTCTTTTTGGCAGAATAACATTTTTAAAATAATTACTTCTTTTGCTTTTAGAAATTCGAAAAACGCACTTAAATCTTTGCTTCTGAATGGCTCGTTGGTCTAGGGGTATGATTCTCGCTTAGGGTGCGAGAGGTCCCGGGTTCGAATCCCGGACGAGCCCATGACTTATAGTCATTTTCATCTTATTGTTTTTAGTTGATTCAGTAAAGCTAGCCATTTGAAGTTAGATTTTGTCAATTTCTCAAAATAGCTCTCATAACATTGTCCAAAACAAAATCCCTATGTATTAATGGGATGATTCTTAGTTAATGTTTCAAAAAGTCTCATGTGCCCAAACTGAATGAGACTATTCTTTGCAGGTACTTATGAATCTTGGCTTTATGATTTTCAAGTGAGTAAATTTAGTAAAATGTGACTCCTATAGTTACATTTACAATGACTTGTACATTTCTTTTCTATAGAATACAGTAGTGTTCCTAAATAAATCTATATTAACTTAAGATATGAATAAATAAAGACTTTCATTTGAGTGTCTTTATTATTTACAGATATGATACTAATAAAGAGTAGGTACTTTGTAGGTACTGTGATTCTTGGCTTTCAAATTTTCAGATGTTAATGCTTAGAAAAATCTCAACATCAACAATATGTTATATTAATAAAAACTTACACTTTCATAAGTGCATACTTCGTAAGAAAATCAACCATATGGAACCATATCAGATAAACAAATCTCTCCAATGTAGATGACCTGGAGTGTATTTAAAGAATAGTCTCATTTTGACACAAAACACAGCTAAATCATGTTTTCTTGTGTTGCTTATTGGTCTAAAGACGTATTTCTCACATAGAGTGTGATAAATTCTCTGATTATTCCCCAGAAAAACTCAAACACTGTAGGCATCATATATAATAAAATTGCAATATTGAAATGGGTTTACATTGTAAAATGTCTAGTTAAAGGTAATATGTTCTATATATTACAATTTTCTTTTTGTCAGAATTAAATTTTTAAAATAATTACTTCCGTTTGCTTTTAAAAATTCGAAAAACGCACTTAAGTTTTTGCTTCTGAATGGCTCGTTGGTCTAGGGGTATGATTCTCGCTTAGGGTGCGAGAGGTCCCGGGTTAAAATCCCGGACGAGCCCATGACTCCTTGTCATTTTCATCTTATTGTTTTTAGTTGATTCAGTAAAGCTAGCCATTTGAAGTTTTGGAAGATATCACCAGTAAAATGGGTACCCCTATCACTTTCAATGATTCTAGGGATACCGAACCTACACACAAAGTCTTGTACAATTTTCTTTGCAGTGAACACAGCAGTATTAGTGGCTGCCGGATATGCTTCTACCCAACCGGAAAACACATCAATACACACTAACACATACTTTAGATTCCTGCACGGTGATAATTGGATATAGTCAATTTGTATTACCTGGAAAGGTCCGTCTGTAGGAGGGATGTGGGATGGCTCAGTTGGAATCGTTTTCCCAACATTTTTCCGCAAACAAGTAAGACATGACATTGCTTTCTTACCAGCCTGAGATGAAAATCCGGGAGCACACCAGTATGCTCTCACCAGTTTGCACATACCTTCTTTACCCAGGTGAGTCAGACCGTGTGCTGCTTCAGCCAGGCTTGGATAGTATGTTCGGGGAGCTACAGGCTTACCTTGTCCATCCCTCAAGAGTCCTGAGGACTCTTGGCCACATCCTTTCGCCTTCCAGACCGCCTTTTCCTGCAGGGAACACAAATCTTGCATTTCAATTAATTTCTGCATGTCTAATGTCTGAAAAACCATCATAGTCTCGGTCGATACAGTCATAGGTTGCCCTGCTGCCCATTTAGCAGCTTCGTCTGCCCTGTTGTTGCCCAACGACACTGGTATGGGCTTTGCACTTTATGACGTCTACTGTTCTGGGTAACTGCATCGCTGTCAGAAGTCCTTTTATGTGTTGTGAGTGTGCCACTGGTGTACCTGCTGCTGTCGTAAAGTTTCTAAGATGCCAAAGGGCCCCAAAATCGTGCACTACCCCGAAGGCGTACCTAGAGTCAGTATATATATTGGCTGATTAACCCTCTGCCAATTCACACGCTCTCCTTAGTGTTACTAGTTCCGCCACCTGGGCTGAGTGAGGTGGACTAAGGGGTTCAGCTTCTACCACATCCTGATCGTCTACAACAGCGTTACCAGTACATAGCTCTCCTGTCTCTGTCTGTCTATAGCAACTTCCGTCTGTATAAAACGTAAAATCTACATTTTCTAAGGGGGTGTCACGTATGTCGGGCCTTGCAGTAAAAGTCTGATTCAGGTGTTCCATACAATCATGCGTGTCAGTATTCTTGCCTAACTCATCATAAACCAGGGTCTCCTCACCTTCCACCTTTTCTGTCTCTAGAGACACATACGGAAGGTATGTAGCTGGATTTAAGGTGCTACATCGTTTGATGGTGATGTTTGAGGGTGCCATCAGGGCTAGTTTCCACTTTGTGAATCTAGCTGAACAAAACATGTCTGGTTTGGGCTGAATTTAACAGAGCTGATACAGCATGGGGTGTATAGATAGTTGAATTATGTCCTAGTACTACGTCCTCGCTCTTACTTACCAGAAGAGCTGTTGCTGCTACACTTCTGAGACATGTTGGAAGTGATCTTGCCACATTGTCTAATTGTGCACTGTAGTATGCTACCGGTCTGCTAGCGTCACCAAGTTTCTGTGCGAGGACCCCTGCTGCACAACCATCAGCTTCTGTACAAAATAGCTCAAAAGGCTTTTCATAATCAGGTATTCCCAATGCAAGTGCTCTCGTCAGACTATCTTTAAGATTAAAGAACGCTTGCTCTGACTCTTCTGTGTGTACAACACGTTCTGGTTTTGAGGAAGAGACTAGCTCCTGCAATGGTAATGCCAGAATAGAAAAACCTGGGATCCAGGATTTACAGTATCCACACATCCCTAAGAAAGTACGAATCTGCTTCTGGCTCTGCGGCAGAGTCATGTGTTGTATGGCCTCAATTCTGTCGGTTGTCAGCTGTCTTAGCCCCTTAGTGAGGCAGTGTCCTAAGTATTTGACCTTAGTCTGATATGGCTGTAATTTATCCTTTGCCACCTTGTGCCCTGTTTGTGAAAGATGAAGCAACAACAATTTAGTATCATGTAAACATGACATAAAAGAATCAGAGCACAACAACAAATTGTCCACATATTGAATTAGAACAGACCCATTGTGGGGTTGAAAGGATTGCAAACAGTCATGTAAGGCTTGGGAGAAAATACTGGGGCTGTCAATGAACCCCTGGGGTAGTCTGGTCCATGTGTATTGCTTTCCCCTGTAGGAGAATGCAAAAAGGTATTGGCAGTCAGGGTGAAGAGGGACTGAGAAGAAAGCAGAACAGATCAATGACAGTAAAATGACTGGCAGACGGTGGAATCTGCATGAGGATGACAGCTGGATTCGGCACTACGGGGAATTGGCTCTCAACAACTTTATTAATTCCCCTTAAGTCCTGGACTAATCTATAGCCCCTCCCCCCATTCTTCTTCACAGGGAAAATGGGACTATTTTCTGTACTGGCTGTACGAATTAAAATCCCTTGTTGTAACAGCCTCTCAATAACAGGATATACCCCTAGTTCCACCTCCGGTTTTAATGGATACTGTGGGATTTTTGGAGCTATCCTACCACTTTTTAGATTGACCATGACATAGGCTACGTTTGCCATCAGTCCAGTGTCCTGTCCATCTCTGGTCCATAGGGAACCTGGTATTTCCAGCAACATCCCCTTTACTTGAGATGGACTTTGTTCTATAACAGGAGAGTGTAACATTAACCTTTGAGGGGTGTCCAATATATCCTGTACCTCATGTGCGACCTTCTCCGGTATATCTAAGAACACACCATCAGAAGTACAGTATATGACACATCCCATTTTATATAACAAGTCTCTCCCTAGCAAGTTAGTAGGAGCCGCTGCAGCCAAGAGAAACGAATGCTTAGTATGCAGAGGCCCGATAGTAACTTCAGCGGGTTTAGTTAGAGGATAATGTAACACTTTTCCCGTTACCCCCATAGCTGGAATGGTTTTACTGGTCACCTGTAGATTGAAAGGAGAGGTTATCACAGATCGGGCCGCCCATGTATCTACAAGAAAAGTTTGTTTCCTACCAGCTATGTCAAATATCATTGTTGGTTCTTCACTCTGACTCTCAGTTAACCTCACTGGCTGTAGACTACAGGTATGACCTGACCCCTAGCGCTGACTATTGATTTCCCGTGCAGCATTTGCTGCTGTCATATGTGCGGGTAGATGTGAGTCTTCTAGTCTATGTGAATCCCTCCTTGGAGGATATCTATGTGACCCACCCTTCTGTGTATTGAGTCTTTCCTTTTTACAATCTCTCATGTAATGTCCTTCCTCGTTACAGTTGAAACACCTGATCACTTTAGGTTTCTTGTTATATGGGTTGTATGCTGGTGGTCGTGTATGCACCCCTTCTAGAGCCTGTATACTTACTGTCATTAACCTATCACTTTTCTCTTCCCTTTTTCTAAAAAGGTTTTTGTCATGCTCCACAGCAGACTCCCTAAGAGAGTCTACCGTGACGACTCTCCAATTAGGTAATGTGGTTTGTACTCTCGTCTTTAAATTTTCTCTAAGGCCATCCATCAGTACTCCTACAGCTACCTCTCTGTGATGTGGGTCCTCACTTATGTTGGATATCCCAGTAAACCGTGTTATCGCTGCTATAGCTCTAGTGAAGTAATCTGCTGCTGTTTCACTATCCTTTTGTTTAATTGTGAAAATCTTTCTCCAATTTACTACTACTGGAAAATAGATGGCTAAGTGTTTGACAATTTGTTCTATATTCTTTTGGTTAATCTCATCAGTCAAGGTGTCATCTTCCTCCAACAAACAATCTTCAATAAATTTTTGTATGTTAGTATTGGGAGGAAGACACGCACAAAGATTTATTCGCAAATAGTAGAATAAATATGCTCAAGAAAAGTAATAGTAAATACAGCCGTTACTTATCGCAGGCGCTCTGGATCCAGTGCAGTCATTCAATCCTGAAGTCTGGGGACAAGATGTCTGCATTCTGGATCACAAGCTGCTGCTTATATACACAATCAAATACAGTAATACAATGAAGATGGTATAGCTTGCATCTATTGGTCCAGGTCTCAGGAATGTCCAAGGGGTTGTCAATCATTGGCTGGCTCATCCTAAGGAATCCAAAGGAGGGGGTCATCTCTGCAGGGGGTATGCTCTGCTCTTGCCGCCAAGATTCCTTAGTCTTAAGTAGTTCATAATTCCCTATCATTCATAACTTGTGTATGCACTCTGCGATTCCCTCGCAGAGTGAACCAAACAGTAGGATATGTAACAAGGTTCATTATGATACCACTCATGATGTTATTCCTTCAACCCTTTCCGTGTATTTCACTAATATGCATGTAACTCTGATATAACATATAAATACTACTATATTTCGACATAACTGACTATGTGTTGCAACTACCATTAATGTGTACTATTTTTTAAGTATGCGTGTTTGTGCGAATGTATGGTAAAAGACCAATTACTGTTGCTGCCACGTGTAATGGATGCGTACGAACTTTCACGCCATAGAGTACCCTTGTACGTAGATGCGTACCATACGCATCTTTTCACACAAAGACAACCAAGTTTGCTAGACTTTAATTGAAATGACTTTATCCAATTTGCTGACTTCGACATCACATAGAGTGTGATAGATTCTCTGATTATTCCCCAGAAAAACCCAAACACTGTAGGCATCATATATAATAAAATTGCAATATTGAAATGGGTTTACATTGTAAAATGTCTAGTTAAAGGTAATATTTTCTATACTTTACAAGTTTCTTTTTGTCAGAATTAAATTTTTAAAATAATTACTTCTTTTTGCTTTTAAAAATTTGAAAAACGCACTTAAATTTTTACTCATAAATGGCTCGTTGGTCTAGGGGTATGATTCTCGCTTAGGGTGCGAGACGTCCCGGGTTCAAATCCCAGACAAGCCCATGACTTATAGGCATTTTCATCTTATTGTTTTTAGTTAATTCAGTAAAGCTAGCCATTTGAAGTTAGATTTTGTCAATTTCCCAAAATAGCTCCCATAACATTGTCCAAAACAAAATCCCTATGTATTAATGGGATGATTCTTAGTTAATGTTTCAAAAAGTCTCATGTGCCCAAACTGAATGAGACTATTCTTTGCAGGTACTTATGAACCTTGGCTTTATGATTTTCAAGTGAGAAAATTTAGTAAAATGTGACTCCTATGGTTACATTTTCAATGACTTGCACATTTCTTTTCTATAGAAGACAGTAGTGTTCCTAAATAAATCTATATTAACTTAAGATATGAATAAATAAAGTCTTTCTTTTGAGTGTCTTTATTATTTACAGATATGATACTAATAAAGAGTTGGTATTTTGTAGGTATTGTGATTCTTGGCTTTCAAATTTTCAGATGTGAATGCTTAGAAAAATCTCAACATCAACAATTTGTTATATTAATAAAAACTCACACTTTCATAAGTGCATACTTCATAAGAAAATCAACCATATGTAACTATATCAGATAAACAAATCTCTCCAATGTAGATGACCTGGAGTGTATTTAAAGAACAGTCTCATTTTGACACAAAACACAGCTAAATCATGTTCTCTTGTGTTGCTTATTGGTCTAAAAACGTATTTCTCACATAGAGTGTGATAGATTCTCTGATTATTCCCCAGAAAAACCCAAACACTGTAGGCATTATATATAATAAAATTGCAATATTGAAATGGGTTTACATTGTAAAATGGCTAGTTAAAGGGAATATTTTCTCTAGTTTACAAGTTTCTTTTTGTCAGAATTACATTTTTAAAATAATTACTTCTTTTTGCTTTTAAAAATTCGAAAAACGCACTTTAATTTTTGCTTCTGAATGGCTCGTTGGTCTAGGGGTATGATTCTTGCTTAGGGAGCGAGAGATCCTGGGTTCAAATCCCAGACAAGCCCATGACTCCTTGTCATTTTCATCTTGTTGATTTAGTAAAGCTAGCCATTTGAAGTTAGATTTTGTCAATTTCCCAAAATAGCTCTCATAACATTGTCCAAAACAAAATCCCTATGTATTAATGGGATGATTCTTAGTTAATGTTTCAAAAAGTCTCATGTGCCCAAACTGAATGAGACTATTCTTTGCAGGTACTTATGAACCTTGGCTTTATGATTTTCAAGTGAGAAAATTTAGTAAAATGTGACTCCTATGGTTACATTTTCAATGACTTGCACATTTCTTTTCTATAGAAGACAGTAGTGTTCCTAAATAAATCTATATTAACTTAAGATATGAATAAATAAAGTCTTTCTTTTGAGTGTCTTTATTATTTACAGATATGATACTAATAAAGAGTTGGTATTTTGTAGGTATTGTGTTTCTTGGCTTTCAAATTTTCAGATGTGAATGCTTAGAAAAATCTCAACATCAACAATTTGTTATATTAATAAAAACTCACACTTTCATAAGTGCATACTTCATAAGAAAATCAACCATATGTAACTATATCAGATAAACAAATCTCTCCAATGTAGATGACCTGGAGTGTATTTAAAGAACAGTCTCATTTTGACACAAAACACAGCTAAATCATGTTCTCTTGTGTTGCTTATTGGTCTAAAAACGTATTTCTCACATAGAGTGTGATAGATTCTCTGATTATTCCCCAGAAAAACCCAAACACTGTAGGCATTATATATAATAAAATTGCAATATTGAAATGGGTTTACATTGTAAAATGGCTAGTTAAAGGGAATATTTTCTCTAGTTTACAAGTTTCTTTTTGTCAGAATTACATTTTTAAAATAATTACTTCTTTTTGCTTTTAAAAATTCGAAAAACGCACTTTAATTTTTGCTTCTGAATGGCTTGTTGGTCTAGGGGTATGATTCTTGCTTAGGGAGCGAGAGATCCTGGGTTCAAATCCCAGACAAGCCCATGACTCCTTGTCATTTTCATCTTGTTGATTTAGTAAAGCTAGCCATTTGAAGTTAGATTTTGTCAATTTCCCAAAATAGCTCTCATAACATTGTCCAAAACAAAATCCCTATGTATTAATGGGATGATTCTTAGTTAATGTTTTAAAAAGTCTCATGTGCCCAAACTGAATGAGACTATTCTTTGCAGGTACTTATGAATCTTGGCTTTATGATTTTCAAGTGAGCAAATTTAGTAAAATGTGACTCCTATGGTTACATTTTCGATGACTTGTACATTTCTTTTCTATAGAAGACAGTAGTGTTCCTAAATAAATCTATATTAACTTAAGATATGAATAAATAAAGTCTTTCTTTTGAGTGTCTTTATTATTTACAGATATGATACTAACATAGAGTAGGTACTTTGTAGGTACTGTGATTCTTGGCTTTCAAATTTTCAGATGTGAATGCTTAGAAAAATCTCAACATCAACAATTTGTTATATTAATAAAAACTCACTCTTTCATAAGTGCATACTTCATAAGAAAATCAACCATATGTAACTATATCAGATAAACAAATCTCTCCAATGTAGATGACCTGGAGTGTATTTAAAGAACAGTCTCATTTTGACACAAAACACAGCTAAATCATGTTCTCTTGTGTTGCTTATTGGTCTAAAAACGTATTTCTCACATAGAGTGTGATAGATTCTCTGATTAATCCCCAGAAAAACCCAAACACTGTAGGCATTATATATAATAAAATTGCAATATTGAAATGGGTTTACATTGTAAAATGGCTAGTTAAAGGGAATATTTTCTCTAGTTTACAAGTTTCTTTTTGTCAGAATTACATTTTTAAAATAAGTACTTCTTTTTGCTTTTAAAAATTCGAAAAACGCACTTTAATTTTTGCTTCTGAATGGCTCGTTGGTCTAGGGGTATGATTCTTGCTTAGGGAGCGAGAGATCCTGGGTTCAAATCCCAGACAAGCCCATGACTCTGTCATTTTCATCTCATTGTTTTTAGTTGATTCAGTAAAGCTAGCCATTTCAAGTTAGATTTTGTCAATTTCCAAAAATAGCTCTCATAACATTGTCCAAAACAAAATCCCTATGTATTAATGGGATGATTCTTAGTTAATGTTTCAAAAAGTCTCATGTGCCCAAACTGAATGAGACTATTCTTTGCAGGTACTTATGAATCTTGGCTTTATGATTTTCAAGTGAGTAAATTTAGTAAAATGTGACTCCTATGGTTACATTTTCGATGACTTGTACATTTCTTTTCTATAGAAGACAGTAGTGTTGCTAAATAAATCTATATTAACTTAAGATATGAATAAATAAAGTCTTTCTTTTGAGTGTCTTTATTATTTACAGATATGATTCTAATAAAGAGTAGGTACTTTGTAGGTACTGTGATTCTTTTCTTCTGTGAATGCTTAGAAAAATCTCAACATCAACAATATGTTATATTAATAAAAACTTACACTTTCATAAGTGCATACTTCGTAAGAAAATCAACCATATGGAACCATATCAGATAAACAAATCTCTCCAACGTAGATGACCTGGAGTGTATTTAAAGAACAGTCTCATTTTGACACAAAACACAGCTAAATCATGTTCTCTTGTGTTGCTTATTGGTCTAAAAACGTACTTCTCACATAGAGTGTGATAGATTCTCTGAATATTCCCCAGAAAAACCCAAACACTGTAGGCATCATATATAATAAAATTGCAATATTGAAATGGGTTTACATTGTAAAATGTCTAGTTAAAGGTAATATTTTCTATACTTTACAAGTTTCTTTTTGTCAGAATTAAATTTTTAAAATAATTACTTCTTTTTGCTTTTAAAAATTCGAAAAACGCACTTAAATTTTTGCTTCTGAATTGCTCGTTGGCCTAGGGGTATGATTCTCGCTTAGGGTGCGAGAGGTCCTGGTTCAAATCCTGGACGAGCCCTTGACTTATAGTCATTTTCATCTTATTGTTTTTAGTTAATTCAGTAAAGCTAGCCATTTGAAGTTAGATTTTGTCAATTTCCCAAAATAGCTCTCATAACATTGTCCAAAACAAAATCCCTATGTATTAATGGGATGATTCTTAGTTAATGTTTCAAAAAGTCTCATGTGCCCAAACTGAATGAGACTATTCTTTGCAGGTACTTATGAACCTTGGCTTTATGATTTTCAAGTGAGAAAATTTAGTAAAATGTGACTCCTATGGTTACATTTTCAATGACTTGCACATTTCTTTTTTATAGAAGACAGTAGTGTTCCTAAATAAATCTATATTAACTTAAGATATGAATAAATAAAGTCTTTCTTTTGAGTGTCTTTATTATTTACAGATATGATACTAATAAAGAGTTGGTATTTTGTAGGTATTGTGATTCTTGGCTTTCAAATTTTCAGATGTGAATGCTTAGAAAAATCTCAACATCAGCAATATGTTATAGTAATAAAAACTTACACTTTCATAAGTGCATACTTCGTAAGAAAATCAACCATATGGAACCATATCAGATAAACAAATCTCTCCAAAATAGATGACCTGGAGTGTATTTAAAGAACAGTCTCATTTTGACACAATACACAGCTAAATCATGTTTTTTTGTGTTGCTTATTGGTCTAAAAACGTACTTCTCACTGTTATGTGTGTATTGTCGCTAACCAATAACGATTGTCGAACCTCGGGTTGTGTTTCCAAAGCACAAAAATTTATTCGCAAATACTAGAATAAATATGCTCAAGCGAAGTAATAGTAAATACAGCCGTTATTTATCGCAGGCACTCTGGATCCAGTGCAGTCATTCAATAATGAAGTCTCTGGTTGTGTTTCCAAAGCACAAAGATTTATTCGCAAATAGTAGAATAAATATGCTCAAGTGAAGTAATAGTAAATACAGCCGTTACTTATCGCAGGCACTCTGGATCCAGTGCAGTCATTCAATCCTGAAGTCTGGGGATAAGATGTCTGCACTCTGGATCACAAGCTGCTGCTTATATACACAATCAAATACAGTAATACAATGAAGATGGTATAGCTTGCATCTATTGGTGCAGGTCTCAGGAATGTCCAAGGGGTTGTCAATCATTGGCTGGTTCATCCTAAGAAATCCAAAGGAGGGGGTCATCTCTGCAGGGGGTATGCTCTGCTCTTCCCGCCAAGATTCCTTAGTCTTAAGTAGTTCATAATTCCCTACCATTCATAACTTGTGTATGCACTCTGCGATTCCCTCGCAGAGTAAACCAAACAGTAGGATATGTAACAAGGTTCATTATGATACCACTCATGATGTTATTCCTTCAACCTGTTCCGTGTATTTCACTAATATGCATGTAACTCTGATATAACATATAAATACTACTATATTTCGACATAACTGACTATGTGTTGCAACTACCATTAATGTGTACTATTTTATAAGGAAGCGTGTTTGTGCGAATGTATGGTAAAAGACCAATTACTGTTGCTGCCACGTGTAGTGGATGCGTACGCCCTTTCACGCCGTAGCGTGCCCTTGTACGTAGATGTGTACCATACGCATCTTTTCACACAAAGACAACCAAGTTTGCTAGACTTTAATTGAAATTACTTTATCCAATTTGCTGACTTCGACAGCTTCACCTTTTGATAGTGTACTAAACTATCACCCAATCACCGTTTCAAGTTCAGGTTTATACAATACTTCTTCACAGACCATGATCTCGGTACCTGGTACCACCCTTTCAGTCTCTTTCTCAGTGTTACTCCTATGAGACCGTTTTCCACACTTCAACACAGTAGGAACACATTTGACAACTAAACCAATTGCTAAGATGACACCCAGTATAAGGAGAAGGAGTTTACCTATACTAGCAACCATTTCCTGTACCCACTCCCCTAGACCGGAGAACCATTTCACAGGGTTCAACCACGAGAACCAACCCACCCGACCTCATATAACGAAGAATTATGGCTCTTTCGAAATTCCCATTTCAGTTGTAAAATTTCATCCATCTTCCGGTCTATAACCTCTTTAGGGTCATCCGTATTATTAGTGATGTACGTGCAACATTTGACACCAAATTGGGTGGCCAGTGTCACACAGTACCAACCAGTAATAGAGGTGAGATAATTTAGTACCAGTCTATGTTGCACCAACTCCTTCTTGTACGCTTGTTACTCCCTTCCAGTATACCAGAAAGTGTCATCATACATCTCGGTGATATTATCTATTAATTTGGCTAGGTCTTGGATATATTTAAAGTTTAATGTTCCCCGAGCGGTCCTGGTGAGTTCTAGAGCAACCATAACTTGGAAACCAGCAGTTTCACTAATCAATTTTGTAGCTATGGGTTCCTCACCAGGAATCATATTTCTCTTGCCACGGTGTTCATACTGTGTGTGTATGTATGGTGGTGATGTAGTCTTGTGAATACCAACCATTTCTTCATGAGTAATAGTCATGATTTCAGGAACCAGTTTAGCTAAGAAACACAAGCCCTTGGAACTCGGAGTCACCCAGGAATAAGCTTTCCTCCCATAAACAAAATACACATCATCAGGGAGAACATAAGGAGCAGTATGCCCATGAATTATATCACACAGAGTTTTGATAAAACTACCCATGCCCAGTGTCCCCATTTGTTCTAGACACGTGTCGGCATTAATGACATTTCTACATTTATCTGTAGAGACTTTTCCAATGGATACCTTCTTATGTTTGGTTATACGCCCTAATTTGTGACTTCCATCAACATTCCTGCCTAGTAGTGACCTTGTGAGTCTCCCTCTAAAATGAGTCTGGCGAGCCATTGTCTGATCTGATAGGTCAGCCTCCCAATTCTCCAGGCGCTTTGCATGAGATATATTTAGGCACAGCAAAGATCTGCCTATGGAGTATTGTCGAAGCGTCAGACTAGGGGACCTAGTGTTATTGTACCTCCTGTCTATGGGCCTCCCACCCCTCATTTCGAGTACCTCAGATATGTTTAGAGGGAAAGGCACTAGTCCTATATTATGCTGCCCTTGAGGCACGTGAGAGCACACCCAACACTCGGTTTGGTTTAGCACCTTACCCACCAGGGAGTGATAATCCTCCAAAGGATGCCCGCCTATATTCAGAGTACTGGGGGTCTGGCATCGTTGGATGCATCTCTCTTCAACTAGGGAGTCGCAGAACTTGCAGATACAATACTCATCAGACAATAGCCGCTCACACTGCCTCCGAGTTCCTGAGCTAGCAGACCTTTTCATAACCCCTGGACCAAGTTTGATAATGGGCTGCTCTGAGTATCCTATTAACTTTTCTTCGGCCTCCATTTCATCCGTATCACTCCCAGAACTCTCCTCTGTCCTCCATCCTCCTTCACAAAAATAGAATGTCCTAGAAAGAGTAAAAACAAGGAAAATCCTGGAATAAAAGAAAAGCAAAAACTGCCACTCCATTGCTGGAAAGATAGTTCTGAGGCAACGTCTCTGGTTCAGGTGTCTCGACTGCAGGCTTTAGGTCTCCCGGAACAGGCTCACAAGTGACAGCTCTGTGTCGTCGGTCTTAGTTTTATCTTGCACTTTCTCCGGATTATGGACTCTCCTACAGTGGGTGGAATAGACCCAAGTGTCTCTCTCTGCAACCTTCAGTGATGTAGTACTGGTCAGCAGCACTTGGTACGGGCCTTCCCAACGGTCTGTTAAACTACCTGAACGTAAGAAATTGCGGATCATAACAGTCTCCAGGTTAAACATCATAACAGTTCGTCTCTGGCATACCAGGTGACAGCATTTTTAGTTTTTGTTGTTGTTGTTTTAGCTGTCTACTCATTCTTATAAGATATTGTACAGTCACTTCATTATTACATTCAAGTCGTCTTGTGGACTCACGATCAAATGAGGTTGTCGTCCGAACAGTATCTCAAAGGGGGACAGATTAAGAGGAGGTCTAGGAGTGGTTCGAATGCTATGGAGGACCAATGGCAAAGCTTCAGGCCATGCCAACCCAGTTTCAGCCATTATCTTACCCAGCTTGTTCTTTATAGTACCGTTTACTCTCTCCACCTTACCACTGGCTTGTGGTCGGTAAGGGGTGTGACGTCTGCTACTGATTCCCATGAGTTTACACATATTTTGGAAGATATCACCAGTAAAATGGGTACCTCTATCACTTTCAATGATTCTAGGGATACCGAACCTACACACAAAGTCTTGTACAATTTTCTTTGCAGAGAACACAGCAGTATTAGTGGCTGCCGGATATGCTTCTACCCAACCGGAAAACACATCAATACACACTAACACATACTTTAGATTCCTGCACTGTGGTAATTGGATATAGTCAATTTGTATTACCTGAAAAGGTCCGTCTGTAGGAGGGATGTGGGATGGCTCAGTTGGAATAGTTTTCCCAACATTTTTCCGCAAACAAGTAAGACATGACATTGCTTTCTTACCAGCCTGAGAGGAAAATCCGGGAGCACACCAGTATGCTCTCACCAGTTTGCACATACCTTCTTTACCCAGGTGAGTCAGACCGTGTGCTGCTTCAGCCAGGCTTGGATAGTATGTTCAGGGAGCTACAGGCTTACCTTGTCCATCCCTCCAGAGTCCTGAGGACTCTTGGCCACATCCCTTCGCGTTCCAGACCGCCTTTTCCTGCAGGGAACACAAATCTTGCATTTCAATTAATTTCTGCATGTCTAATGTCTGAAAAACCATCATAGTCTCGGTCGATACAGTCATAGGTTGCCCTGCTGCCCATTTAGCAGCTTCGTCTGCCCTGTTGTTGCCCAACGACACTGGGTCTTCTTCAAAGGTATGGGCTTTGCACTTTATGACGGCTACTGTTCTGGGTAACTCTATCGCTGTCAGAAGTCCTTTTATGTGTTGTGAGTGTGCCACTGGTGTACCTGCTGCTGTCGTAAAGTTTCTAAGACGCCAAAGGGCCCCAAAATCGTGCACTACCCCGAAGGCGTACCTAGAGTCAGTATATATATTGGCTGATTAACCCTCTGCCAATTCACACGCTCTCCTTAGTGTTACTAGTTCCGCCACCTGGGCCGAGTGAGGTGGACCAAGGGGTTCAGCTTCTACCACATCCTGATCGTCTACAACAGCGTAACCAGTACATAGTTCTCCTGTCTCTGTCTGTCTATGGCAACTTCCGTCTGTATAAAACGCAAAATCTACATTTTCTAAGGGGGTGTCACGTATGTCGGGCCTTGCAGTAAAGGTCTGATTCAGGTGTTCCATACAATCATGCGTGTCAGTATTCTTTCCTAACTCATCATAAACCAGGGTCTCCTCACCTCCCACCTTTTGTGTCTCTAGAGACACATACGGAAGGTATGTAGCTGGATTTAAGGTGCTACATCGTTTGATGGTGATGTTTGAGGGTGCCACCAGTGCTAGTTCCCACTTTGTGAATCTAGCTGAAGAAACATGTCTGGTTTGGGCTGAATTTAACAGAGCTGATACAGCATGGGGTGTATTGAATTATGTCCTAGTACTACGTCCTCGCTCTTACTTACCAGAAGAGCTGTTGCTGCTACAATTCTGAGACATGTTGGAAGTGATGTTGCCACATTGTCTAATTGTGCACTGTAGTATGCTACCGGTCTGCTAGCGTCACCATGTTTCTGTGCGAGGACCCCTGCTGCACAACCATCAGCTTCTGTACAAAATAGCTCAAAAGGCTTTTCATAATCAGGTATTCCCAATGCAGGTGCTCTCGTCAGACTATCTTTAAGATTAAAGAACGCTTGCTCTGACTCTTCTGTGTGTACAACGCGTTCTGGTTTTGAGGAAGAGACTAGCTCCTGCAATGGTAATGCCAGAATAGAAAAACCTGGGATCCAGGATCTACAGTATCCACACATCCCTAAGAAAGTACGAATCTGCTTCTGGCTCTGCGGCAGAGTCATGTGTTGTATGGCCTCAATTCTGTCGGTTGTCAGCTGTCTTAACCCCTTAGTGAGGCAGTGTCCTAAGTATTTGACCTTAGTCTGATATGGCTGTAATTTATCCTTTGCCACCTTGTGCCCTGTTTGTGAAAGATGAAGCAACAACAATTTAGTATCATGTAAACATGACATAAAAGAATCAGAGCACAACAACAAATCGTCCACATATTGAATTAGAACAGACCCATTGTGGGGTTGAAAGGATTGCAAACAGTCATGTAAGGCTCGGGAGAAAATACTGGGGCTGTCAATGAACCCCTGGGGTAGTCTGGTCCATGTGTATTGCACTCCCCTGTAGGAGAATGCAAAAAGGTATTGGCAGTCAGGGTGAAGAGGGACTGAGAAGAAAGCATAACAGATCAATGACAGTAAAATGACTGGCAGACGGTGGAATCTGCATGAGGATGACAGCTGGATTCGGCACTACGGGGAATTGGCTCTCAACAACTTTATTAATTCCCCTTAAGTCCTGGAATAATCTATAGCCCCTCCCCCCATTCTTCTTCACAGGGAAAATGGGACTATTTGCTGTATTGGCTGTACGAATTAAAATCCCTTGTTGTAACAGCCTCTCAATAACAGGATATACCCCTAGTTCCACCTCCGGTTTTAATGGATACTGTGGGATTTTTGGAGCTATCCTACCACTTTTTAGATGGACCATGACAGGGGCTACGTTTGCCATCAGTTCAGTGTCCTGTCCATCTCTGGTCCATAGGGAACCTGGTATTTCCAGCAACATCCCCTTTACTTGAGATGGACTTTGTTCTATAACAGGAGAGTGTAACATTAACCTTTGAGGGGTGTCCAATATATCCTGTACCTCATGTGCGACCTTCTCCGGTATATCTAAGAACACACCATCAGAAGTACAGTATATAACACATCCCATTTTACATAACAAGTCTCTCCCTAGCAAGTTAGTAGGAGCCGCTGCAGCCAAGAGAAACGAATGCTTAGTATGCAGAGGCCCGATAGTAACTTCAGCGGGTTTAGTTAGAGGATAATGTAACACTTTTCCCGTTACCCCCATAGCTGGAATGGTTTTACTGGTCACCTGTAGATTGAAAGGAGAGGTTATCACAGATCGGGCCGCCCCTGTATCTACAAGAAAAGTTTGTTTCCTACCAGCTATGTCAAATATCATTGTTGGTTCTTCACTCTGACTCTCAGTTAACCTCACTGGCTGTAGACTACAGGTATGACCTGACCCCTAGCGCTGACTATTGATTTCCCGTGCAGCATTTGCTGCTGTCATATGTGCGGGTAGATGTGAGTCTTCTAGTCTATGTGAATCCCTCCTTGGAGGATATCTATGTGACCCACCCTTCTGTGTATTGAGTCTTTCCTTTTTACAATCTCTCATGTAATGTCCTTCCTCGTTACAGTTGAAACACCTGATCACTTTAGGTTTCTTGTTATATGGGTTGTATGCTGGTGGTCGTGTATGCACCCCTTCTAGAGCCTGTATACTTACCGTCATTAACCTATCACTTTTCTCTTCCCTTTTTCTAAAAAGGTTTTTGTCATGCTCCACAGCAGACTCCCTAAGAGAGTCTACCGTGACGACTCTCCAATTAGGTAATGTGGTTTGTACTCTCGTCTTTAAATTTTCTCTAAGGCCATCCATCAGTACTCCTACAGCTACCTCTCTGTGATGTGGGTCCTCACTTATGTTGGATATCCCAGTAAACCGTGTTATCGCTGCTATAGCTCTAGTCAAGTAATCTGCTGCTGTTTCACTATCCTTTTGTTTAATTGTGAAAATCTTACTCCAATTTACTACTACTGGAAAATAGATGGCTAAGTGTTTGACAATTTGTTCTATATTCTTTTGGTTAATCTCATCAGTCAAGGTGTCATCTTCCTCCAACAAACAATCTTCAATAAATTTTTGTATGTTAGTATTGGGAGGAAGACACGCCCTCAACACTACACGCCAATCCTTATTGGTTAGTTCGTGGGCATTTCCTAAGTCTTTAACAAATTTCTGACATTTAGCTAACTCCTTTCTAGGATCTGGGAATTCAGTCATAGTGGAACGTAATTCTCATCTAGTCCAGGGACAATGCATTGTAACATTTCTTAAAGGAACTACACCATCCTTATCCGGTTTCCCATTGGGAACTGATATTGTGCGGACTGGGAACGCACCCTCTGGTACACTGACTTCAGGGGACACTACAGGATTTGCTGGTTCTAGATTTAGAACGCTTTCACTCAAAGTGATCACGCTACTCTCACCTATCTCAGCCATTTTCTCATACTTGCACTGAGCCTCTAGTACACTAACAGCATGGGCAATGGCCAAAATCACAGTGGGTTCATCTTAATTTTCAGATACACTTGATTTAAACTGGCTTAAAACAGGATACAACTTAGCAATTTTTCTATATTCAGTTTTAACAACAGCTGTACTTACCCATCCAGCCACATAAGGTGGCGGGGGCACGCTTGCGCTGAGTTTGCCACGCTTCTCAACGGTTACATCCGCCTTGCGCACGCTTTTTGCCACGCCTACTTCCGGTTTGCATTCGCCGCTCTGCCACGTGTTACCTTCCATTCGCCACAATTTTAAACAATCATTATGTCTATTTCTCTTTTTCGTTGACTTGCTCAACCATACTTTATCTTTTACAGTATTTAGTACCTCTGCATTAAAACTTCCTATTGTTGGGAAAGGCCTATCACAGTCTTTGGTCATCTTGACCCACGTGTCACAATACACAGTTGCGTATGCACCATATTTCTTACACATGAGAAACCTAGCTGAACCAATAGGGCCTTCCTTATGCAGTACACTGACCATCTCTAACGTATGCTTAGCACCCATGTTGAACAATATACCTTACACCCGGAACAAAGACACACCACAATGCTCTGTTCCTTCCTGCTAACAATTCCAACTCTGTTGCTACAATCACAGCTAGAGATCTCTAATGCTCGGTGAACGTATTTTCTTTAGCCGCGTTCACTCGTTTTTCTCGCACCAGGCGAGGATCCCTAATACAGAAATATCACTGTCGGTCCCAAGGGCTATCAGCTCCTCGAGACCCTGGCTCAACCACAAAAATCTGTTGAGTTTATTATAACTGGGAGAACAAAGTCGATACAATCAACCAGCCTTTCCAATAAAATTCCTCCTAGCTGCTTCAACCAAAACGCACTAACGGTGCGGTTAGATCGCACTGCCTACCAATACTAATTATTAGCAAACTTTGCGATCTATTGGTAGCGCTTTGCGAAAACCCGGTTTTCGCATTCAGTATACCTGCCCTGTATATTGTCCTTCAGTTGGGCAATCCGCCTCATCAGACAGCAACTGAGCACAATGAATAATGAACAGTGTATCTACATTACAACATCACACACTATACACCTTTTCTGCGCAGAAAATCAAATGTTCCCAACAACAGTAATAATATCTCAGAGGCTTTCACAAGTAATTATACTATGCATGTATAATAACTATCAAAACGATTGTTTAACCACGTGGCAAATCTACCGTAACTTCGCGTACGCACAGCAGGAAATACACATACGCTAAGCATTGCAATACAGTTAAAACGCACAATGACAGAAAAAAGAAACAGCTTTCTCTTTTGTCCCTAGGTTCTAGTTAGCGTGCCCTAGATAATGCAAAACGGACATTCGGTTTCACAACACAGAGTAAAATTCAGGTTTTGAACACAATATGTTCTTACCCGTATATGACGCGTTTCCACCCTTTGTTGCGGAACCGAAATCCGTTGGTCTTGCGTATCATCGGCAACGAAACCTCCAGAGCTCACGAGCCCCCAAGTTGTTATGTGCGTATTGTTGCTAACCAATAACGATTGTTGAACCTCGGGTTGTGTTTCCAAAGCACAAAGATTTATTCGCAAATAGTAGAATAAATATGCTCAAGAAAAGTAATAGTAAATACAGCCGTTACTTATCGCAGGCGCTCTGGATCCAGTGCAGTCATTCAATCCTAAAGTCTGGGGACAAGATGTCTGCACTCTGGATCACAAGCTGCTGCTTATATACACAATCAAATACAGTAATACAATGAAGATGGTATAGCTTGCATCTATTGGTCCAGGTCTCAGGAATGTCCAAGGGGTTGTCAATCATTAGCTGGCTCATCCTAAGGAATCCAAAGGAGGGGGTCATCTCTGCAGGGGGTATGCTCTGCTCTTGCCGCCAAGATTCCTTAGTCTTAAGTAGTTCATAATTCCCTATCATTCATAACTTGTGTATGTACTCTGCGATTCCCTCGCAGAGTGAACCAAACAGTAGGATATGTAATAAGGTTCATTATGATACCACTCATGATGTTATTCCTTCAACCCTTTCCGTGTATTTCACTAATATGCATGTAACTCTGATATAACATATAAATACTACTATATTTCGACATAACTGACTATGTGTTGCAACTACCATTAATGTGTACTATTTTTTAAGTATGCGTGTTTGTGCGAATGTATGGTAAAAGACCAATTACTGTTGCTGCCACGTGTAATGGATGCGTACGAACTTTCACGCCATAGAGTACCCTTGTACGTAGATGCGTACCATACGCATCTTTTCACACAGACAACCAAGTTTGCTAGACTTTAATTGAAATGACTTTATCCAATTTGCTGACTTCGACATCACATAGAGTGTGATAGATTCTCTGATTATTCCCCAGAAAAACCCAAACACTGTAGGCATCATATATAATAAAATTGCAATATTGAAATGGGTTTACATTGTAAAATGTCTAGTTAAAGGTAATATTTTCTATACTTTACAAGTTTCTTTTTGTCAGAATTAAATTTTTAAAATAATTACTTCTTTTTGCTTTTAAAAATTTGAAAAACGCACTTAAATTTTTACTCCTAAATGGCTCGTTGGTCTAGGGGTATGATTCTCGCTTAGGGTGCGAGACGTCCCGGGTTCAAATCCCAGACAAGCCCATGACTTATAGTCATTTTCATCTTATTGTTTTTATTTGATTCAGTACAGCTAGCCATTTGAAGTTAGATTTTGTCAATTTCCAAAAATAGCTCTCATAACATTGTCTAAAACAAAATCCCTATGTATTAATGGGATGATTCTTAGTTAATGTTTCAAAAAGTCTCATGTGCCCAAACTGAATGAGACTATTCTTTGCAGGTACTTATGAATCTTGGCTTTATGATTTTCAAGTGAGTAAATTTAGTAAAATGTGACTCCTATGGTTACATTTTCGATGACTTGTACATTTCTTTTCTATGGAAGACAGTAGTGTTCCTAAATAAATCTATATTAACTTAAGATATGAATAAATAAAGTCTTTCTCTTGAGTGTCTTTATTATTTACAGATATGATACTAATAAAGAGTAGGTACTTTGTAGGTACTGTGATTCTTGGCTTTCAAATTTTCAGATGTGAATGCTTACAAAAATCTCAACATCAACAATATGTTATATTAATAAAAACTTACACTTTCATAAGTGCATACTTCGTAAGAAAATCAACCATATGGAACCATGTCAGATAAACAAATCTCTCCAACGTAGATGACCTGGAGTGTATTTAAAGAACAGTCTCATTTTGACACAAAACACAGCTAAATCATGTTCTCTTGTGTTGCTTATTGGTCTAAAAACGTACTTTTCACATAGAGTGTGCTAAATTCTCTGATTATTCCCCAGTAAAACCCAAACACTGTAGGCATCATATATAATAAAATTGCAATATTGAAATGGGTTTACATTTTAAAATGTCTAGTTAAAGGTAATATGTTCTATACTTTACAAGTTTCTTTTTGTCAGAATTAAATTTTTAAAATAATTACTTATTTTTGCTTTGAAAAATTCGAAAAACGCACCTAAACTTTTACTTCTGAATGGCTCGTTGGTCTAGGGGTATGATTCTTGCTTAGGATGCGAGAGGTCCCGGGTTCAAATCCCAGACGAGCCCTTGACTTATAGTCATTTTCATCTTATTGTTTTTAGTTAATTCAGTAAAGCTAGACATTTCAAGTTAGATTTTGTCAATTTCCCAAATTAGCTCTCATAACATTGACCAAAACAAAATCCCTATGTATTAATGGGATGATTCTTAGTTAATGTTTCAAAAAGTCTTATGTGCCCAAACTGAATGAGACTATTCTTTGCAGGTACTTATGATTCTTGGCTTTATGATTTTCAAGTGAGTAAATTTAGTAAAATGTGACTCCTATGGTTACATTTTCGATGACTTGTACATTTCTTTTCTATAGAAGACAGTAGTGTTCCTAAATAAATCTATATTAACTTAAGATATGAATAAATAAAGTCTTTCTTTTGAGTGTCTTTATTATTTACAGATATGATACTAATAAAGAGTAGGTACTTTGTAGGTACTGTGATTCTTGGCTTTCAAATTTTCAGATGTGAATGCTTAGAAAAATCTCAACATCAACAATATGTTATATTAATAAAAACTTACACTTTCATAAGTGCATACTTCGTAAGAAAATCAACCATATGGCACCATATCAGATAAACAAATCTCTCCAACGTAGATGACCTGGAGTGTATTTAAAGAACAGTCTCATTGTGACATAAAACACAGCTAAATCATGTTCTCTTGTGTTGCTTATTGGTCTAAAAACGGACTTCTCACATAGAGTGTGATAGATTCTCTGAATATTCCCCAGAAAAACCCAAACACTGTAGGCATCATATATACTAAAATTGCAATATTGAAATGGGTTTACATTGTAAAATGTCTAGTTAAAGGTAATATTTTCTATACTTTACAAGTTTCTTTTTGTCAGAATTAAATTTTTAAAATAATTACTTCTTTTTGCTTTTAAAAATTCGAAAAACGCACCTAATTTTTTGCTTCTGAATGGTTTGTTGGTCTAGGGGTATGATTCTCGCTTTGGTTGCGAGAGGTCCTGGGTTGAAATCCCGGACGAGCCCATGACTCCTTGTCATTGTCATCTTATTGTTTTTATTTGATTCAGGAAAGCTAGCCATTTGAAGTTAGATTTTGTCAATTTCCAAAAATAGCTCTCATAACATTGTCTAAAACAAAATCCCTATGTATTAATGGGATGATTCTTAGTTAATGTTCCAAAAAGTCTCATGTGCCCAAACTGAATGAGACTATTCTTTGCAGGTACTTATGAATCTTGGCTTTATGATTTTCAAGTGAGTAAATTTAGTAAAATGTGACTCCTATGGTTACATTTTCGATGACTTGTACATTTCTTTTCTATGGAAGACAGTAGTGTTCCTAAATAAATCTATATTAACTTAAGATATGAATAAATAAAGTCTTTCTCTTGAGTGTCTTTATTATTTACAGATATGATACTAATAAAGAGTAGGTACTTTGTAGGTACTGTGATTCTTGGCTTTCAAATTTTCAGATGTGAATGCTTACAAAAATCTCAACATCAACAATATGTTATATTAATAAAAACTTACACTTTCATAAGTGCATACTTCGTAAGAAAATCAACCATATGGAACCATGTCAGATAAACAAATCTCTCCAACGTAGATGACCTGGAGTGTAGTTAAAGAACAGTCTCATTTTGACACAAAACACAGCTAAATCATGTTCTCTTGTGTTGCTTATTGGTCTAAAAACGTACTTTTCACATAGAGTGTGCTAAATTCTCTGATTATTCCCCAGTAAAACCCAAACACTGTAGGCATCATATATAATAAAATTGCAATATTGAAATGGGTTTACATTTTAAAATGTCTAGTTAAAGGTAATATGTTCTATACTTTACAAGTTTCTTTTTGTCAGAATTAAATTTTTAAAATAATTACTTATTTTTGCTTTGAAAAATTCGAAAAACGCACCTAAACTTTTGCTTCTGAATGGCTCGTTGGTCTAGGGGTATGATTCTCGCTTAGGGTGCGAGTGGACCCGGGTTGAAATCCTGGACAAGCACATGACTTATATTTATTTTCATCTTATTGTTTTTAGTTGATTCAGTTTAGCTAGCCATTTGAAGTTAGATTTTGTCAATTTCCCAAAATAGCTCTCATAACATTGTCCAAAACAAAATCCCTATATAAAGAACAGTCTCATTTTGACAGAAAACACAGCTAAATCATGTTTTCTTGTGTTGCTTATTGGTCTAAAAACGTACTTCTCACTGTTATGTGCGTATTGTCGCTAACCAATAACGATTGTCGAACCTCGGGTTGTGTTTCCAAGGCATAAAAATTTATTCGCAAATAGTAGAATAAATATGCTCAAGCGAAGTAATAGTAAATACAGATGTTACTTATCGCAGGCACTCTGGATCCAGTGCAGTCATTCAATCCTGAAGTCTCTGGTTGTGTTTCCAAAGCACAAAGATTTATTCGCAAATAGTAGAATAAATATGCTCAAGCGAAGTAATAGTAAATACAGCCATTACTTATCGCAGGCACTCTGGATCCAGTGCAGTAATTCAATCCTGAAGTCTGGGGATAAGATGTCTGCACTCTGGATCACAAGCTGCTGCTTATATACACAATCAAATACAGTAATACAATGAAGATGGTATAGTTTGCATCTATTGGTCCAGGTCTCAGGAATGTCCAAGGGGTTGTCAATCATTGGCTCGTTCATCCTAAGGAATCCAAAGGAGGGGGTCATCTCTGCAGGGGGTATGCTCTGCTCTTCCCGCCAAGATTCCTTAGTCTTAAGTAGTTCATAATTCCCTACCATTCATAACTTGTGTATGCACTCTGCGATTCCCTCGCAGAGTGAACCAAACAGTAGGATATGTAACAAGGTTCATTATGATACCACTCATGATGTTATTCCTTCAACCCGTTCCGTGTATTTCACTAATATGCATGTAACTCTGATATAACATATAAATACTACTATATTTTGACATAACTGACTATGTGTTGCAACTACCATTAATGTGCACTATTTTATAAGGAAGCGTGTTTGTGCGAATGTATGGTAAAAGACCAATTACTGTTGCTGCCACGTGTAGTGGATGCGTACGCCCTTTCACGCCGTAGCGTGCCCTTGTACGTAGATGCGTACCATATGCATCTTTTCACACAAAGACAACCAAGTTTGCTAGACTTTAATTGAAATTACTTTATCCAATTTGCTGACTTTGACAGCTTCACCCTTTGATAGTGTACTAAACTATCACCCAATCACCGTTTCAAGTTCAGGATTATACAATACTTCTTCACAGACCATGATCTCGGTATCTGGTACCACCCTTTCAGTCTCTTTCTCAGTGTTACTCCTATGAGACCGTTTTCCACACTTCAACACAGTAGGAACACATTTGCCAACTAAACCAATTGTTAAGATGACACCCAGTATAAGGAGAAGGAGCTTACCTACACTAGCAACCATTTCCTGTACCCACTCCTCCAGACCGGAGAACCATTTCACAGGGTTCAACCACGAGAACCAACCCACCACCTTTTCCCCGACCTCATATAACGAAGAATTATGGCTCTTTCGAAATTCCCATTTCAGCTGTAAAATTTCATCCATCTTCCGGTCTATAACCTCTTTAGGGTCATCCGTATTATTATTGATGTACGTGCAACATTTGACACCAAACTGGGTGGCCAGTGTCACACAGTACCAACCAGTAATAGAGGTGAGATAATTTAGTACCAGTCTATGTTGCACCAACTCCTTCTTGTACGCTTGTAGCTCCCTTCCAGTATACCTGAAAGTGTCATCATACATCTCGGTGATATTATCTATTAATTTGGCTAGGTCTTGGATATATTTAAAGTTTAATGTTCCCCGAGCGGTCCTGGTGAGTTCTAGAGCAACCATAACTTGGAAACCAGCAGTTTCACTAATCAATTTTGTAGCTATGGGTTCCTCACCAGGAATAATATTTCTCTTGCCACGGTGTTCATACTGTGTGTGTATGTATGGTGGTGATGTAGTCTTGTGAATACCAACCATTTCTTCATGAGTAATAATCATGATTTCAGGAACCAGTTTAGCTAAGAAACACAAGCCCTTGGAACTCGGAGTCACCCAGGAATAAGCTTTCCTCCCACAAACAAAATACACATCATCAGGGAGAACATAAGGAGCAGTATGCCCATGAATTATATCACACAGAGTTTTGATAAAACTACCCATGCCCAGTGTCCCCATTTGTTCTAGACACGTGTCGGCATTAATGACATTTCTACATTTATCTGTAGAGACTTTTCCAATGGATACCTTCTTATGTTTGGTTATACGCCCTAATTTGTGACTTCCATCAACATTCCTGCCTAGTAGTGACCTTGTGAGTCTCCCTCTAAAATGAGTCTGGCGAGCCATTGTCTGATCTGATAGGTCAGCCTCCCAATTCTCCAGGCGCTTTGCATGAGATATATTTAGGCACAGCAAAGATCTGCCTATGGAGTATTGTCGAAGCGTCAGACTAGGGGACCTAGTGTTATTGTACCTCCCGTCTATGGGCCTCCCACCCCTCATTTCGAATACCTCAGATATGTTTATAGGGAATGGCACTAGTCCTATATTATGCTGCCCTTGAGGCACGTGAGAGCACAGCCAACACTCGGTTTGGTTTTGCACCTTACCCACCAGGGAGTGATAATCCTCCAAAGGATGCCCGCCTATATTCAGAGTACTGGGGGACTGGCATCGTTGGATGCATCTCTCTTCAACTAGGGAGTCGCAGAACTTGCAGATACAATACTCATCAGACAATAGCCCCTCACACTGCCTCCGAGTTCCTGAGCTAGCAGACCTTTTCATAACCCCTGGACCAAGTTTGATAATGGGCTGCTCTGAGTATCCTATTAACTTTTCTTTTGCCTCCATTTCATCCGTATCACTCCCAGAACTCTCCTCTGTCCTCCATCCTCCTTCACAAAAATAGAATGTCCTAGAAAGAGTAAAAACAAGGAAAATCCTGGAACAAAAGAAAAGCAAAAACTGCCACTCCATCGCTGGAAAGATAGTTCTGAGGCAATGTCTCTGGTTCAGGTGTCTCGACTTCAGGCTTTAGGTCTCCCGGAACAGGCTCACAAGTGACAGCTCTGTGTCGTCGGTCTTAGTTTTATCTTGCACTTTCTCCGGATTATGGACTCTCCTGCAGTGATTGGAATAGACCCAAGTGTCTCTCTCTGCAACCTTCAGTGATGTAGTACTGGTCCACAGCACTTGGTACGGGCCTTCCCAACGGTCTGTTAAACAACCTGAACGTAAGAAATTGCGGATCATAACAGTCTCCAGGTTCAACATCATGACAGTTCGTCTCTGGCATACCAGGTGACAGCATTTTTAGTTTTTGTTGTTGTTGTTTTAGCTGTCTACTCATTCTTATAAGATATTGTACAGTCACTTCATTATTACACTTCAAGTCGTCTTGTGGACTCACGATCAAATAAGGTTGTCGTCCGAACAGTATCTCAAAGGGGGAGAGATTAAGAGGAGGTCTAGGAGTGGTTCGAATGCTATGGAGGACCAATGGCAAAGCCTCAGGCCATGCCAACCCAGTTTCAGCCATTATCTTACTGTTACGATTTTGATGCCTTAGTCAGTATTAGCACAGGCTTACCTAGGGCGCGGAGTCTAACGGCCTTCCGGTCTTCACCAAGAACCACCGCAAGGTAGTGTGGGCTTAGCTGCCGAAGAACCGCAGGTCGCGGCCCCCAGATTAGCCTACTGACATAAGGGAGAAAGTTCTAATTGATGGCAGGCAGACAAGAAAATAGACAATGCGGTGCAAGTACAGGCACTAACCGTTAATTCCAGGCGTTGTAGGTCTGGAACAGTAACCGGTAGATGCACGGAGGCAATGGGTGCGTGGCAGGATCCAGAGAATAGTTGGTAACACAGCCGGGTCGGTACACAGAAGGTATCAGGTATACGGTGCCAGAGGGAGATCCAGAGAATAGTTGGTAACACAGCCGGGTCGGTACACAGAAGGTATCAGGTATACGGTGCCAGAGGGAGATCCAGAGAATAGTTGGTAACACAGCCGAGTCGGTACACAGAAGGTATCAGGTATGCGGTGCCAGAGGGAGATCCAGAGAATAGTTGGTAACACAGCCGAGTCGGTACACAGAAGATAGTCCAGTTGCGTAGTGCCAGGGATAAGCCAAAGAATAGTCAGGTCACAGCCAGGTAGGTACACAGGAGTAAGAGGAATAGAGGGGTTAACAGGGAACAGGTTCACAGGAGTCAGGACACAGGAACTGTAGCCAGGAACAGGAAACACATTGCTCTGACACAGGCAGCGTGTCAGAGCAGGGGAGATATAGGAGTTTGAATTCCCCGCCCAGGAGTCACACGATCAGCAGCAGAGAGAACCCGGAAGTGCGGCAGCGCTAACAGAAGAAGCGCTGAAGAGATGGACACCGCTGTCAGCTCCCGCTGACAGCGCAGCGGAACGGGAACAAGGTAAGTTCCTAACAGTACCCCCCCTTCAGGGGTGGCCTCCGGACAACCTATAAGGCTTTAGAGGGAACTTGGTATGGAATTTCTTCAACAAACTCGGAGCATGAAGGTCTCGTGCAGGAATCCAAGAACGCTCTTCAGGACCGTAACCTTTCCAGTCAACCAGGAACTGCAAGGAACCTCTGGAAATCCGAGAATCTAGAATCTCCTTCACCTCAAATTCCTGATCAGGTGCAGAAATAGCAGCAGGAGGTCTTCTTCAAGAGAAGAATTTGTTAACAACAAGTGGTTTGAGAAGGGAAATGTGGAAGACATTGGGAATCCTCAAGGTAGGGGGTAATTTTAATCTAAAGGCCACCGGATTAATGACCTCAATGATCTTGAAGGGACCGATAAATCGGGGAGTGAATTTCCTAGAAGGAACCAACAAGCGAAGATTCTTTGTAGACAATCACACTTTGTCACCAGGAGTAAGTAGTGGAGACGGTCTTCTTCTTTTGTCAAATGCTTTTTTACTGATGGCAGAGGTGTGAAGTAATTTGCGTTTGATAAGATCCCACCTAGACGAGAAGTCCGATAGAAGGGAATCCACTGCAGGAACCCCAGAAGCGGTTAACTCTTTGAAGGGTGGAACTTTAGGATGAAATCCCTGAAGAGCAAAAAAGGGAGAAATGGAGGTAGAGTTGTGAGAATTATTATTGTGGGCGAATTCTGCCCAAGGTAATAAATCAACCCAATCATCATGTTTAGCTGAAATGAAACATCTGAGGAATTTCTCCAATTCTTGATTCGTCCTTTCCGTGAGACCATTACTTTGCGGTTGATATGCAGAAGAGAAATTTAACTTAATTCCACAAAGACCAGAAAAGGCCCTCCAAAATCTTGCCACGAACTGAGTTCCTCGATCAGAAACAATAATATCTGGACAGCCATGTAGGCGGAAAATTTCTTTAATGAAGAGTTGAGCCAGAATAGGAGCAGAAGGGAGACCTTTTAATGCCACAAAATGAGCGGCTCGGGAAAGGCGATCGGTGACCACCCACACTACTGAGAACCCTCTGGAGGAGGGTAAATCTGTGATAAAATCCATGGAGAGATGACTCCAAGGTCGATCCGGAATTAGCAGAGGCTGCAGCAGACCGTATGGAGCTTGACGAGGAACTTTATTCTGAGCGCAAGTGGAACACGCCGTCACAAACTGTCGAACGTCCGAACGGATAGCCGGCCACCAATAACTACGGGAGATAAATTCCAAGGTCTTCTTTATACCGGCATGACCAGAAAAACGGGAGGCATGAGCCCATTTAAGGAGTTTAGTTTGGAGATGTGGAGGAACCAAAGTCTTCCCGTGAGGAATGATCACCCGAGTAGGAGTAGTAGCCAAAATACATTCTGGATCTAGAATAGACCTAACACTCTCTTCTTCGGTATCCATAGAATCAAAGGAACGAGAGAGAGCATCAGCCTTCTTGTTCTTGGACCCTGGTCTGAAGGTAATGATCATATTGAATCGTGAAAAAAATAAAGACCATCTGGCCTGACGGGGATTGAGGCAGGATGCAGTTTGTAGATAAAGCAGGTTCTTGTGATCCGTAAAAATAGTAACAGGAAATCTGGCTCCCTCCAAATGATGTCTCCAGGCCTCCAAGGCCAATTTGATAGCAAGTAGTTCTCTGTCTCCAATGCCGTAGTTTTTTTTCGGTGGATGAGAATTTACGAGAAAAGAAGCCACAGGGAGAAAACGTTCCAGTAGAATTCTTCTGAGACAAAATAGCTCCTACTCCAGTGGAGGATGCGTCAACTTCGAGAAAAAAGGGGAAGGAAGAATCTGGCTGTTGAAGAATAGGTGCCGATATGAAGGCTTCTTTAAGATACTTGAAGGCCTCTACCGTCTCTGGTGGCCAGGTCTTAGCGTTGGCAGATTTCTTGGTCAGGGAAGTGATGGGTGCAATAACAGACGAAAACCCTTTGATAAAGTGGCGGTAATAATTAGAGAACCCAATAAAACGCTGGATGGCCTTAAGTCCAACCGGTTGGGGCCAATCAGAAATCGCCTTTAATTTCTCAGTGTCCATACGTAATCCGGAGCCAGAAACCACGTGACCAAGAAAAGGAAGATGCGTTTTTTCAAAGACACACTTGTCCACATTACAGTACAGATGATGCGACCGAAGGCGTTGAAGAATCAAGGAGACATGATGGCGATGAGTAATAATATCAGGTGAAAAAATAAGAATATCGTCTAGGTAGATGTCAACAAATTGATACAGGAAATCCTGAAAAACTTCGTTAATGAAATTTTGAAAAACCGCAGGAGCGTTACAAAGTCCAAATGGCATGACAAGATACTCAAAATGCCCATCGTGCGTATTGAACGCCGTCTTCCATTCATCCCCTTGTTTAATACGGATAAGGTTGTAGGCCCCTTTCAAATCCAGTTTAGAAAAAATTGAAGCTCCCTTGATCCTATCAAAGAGTTCAGAGATTAATGGTAAGGGGTACCTATTCTTTTTCGTTATGGCGTTGAGGCCACGGTAGTCTATGCAAGGACGCAATCCGCCGTCCTTCTTTTTTACGAAAAAGAAACCTGCTCCTGCTGGTGACGAGGATTTCCGGATAAAACCCCTGTTTAAATTCTCCTTAATATATAGGGACATGGCCTCTGATTCGGGTAGAGATAATGGAAATACCCGTCCTCTAGGTGGTATCTTATCCGGCAACAATTCAATGGAGCAATCCCAAGGTCTATGAGGTGGTAACTTGGAAGCCTCCTTTTCACAAAAGACATCAGAAAACGAATGATATTGAGGAGGAATACTGGAGGGTGTTGGAAGACAGCCCATAGTGGGTCTATGAATCCTGGGAAGACATCGGGAATGACACTCTGAACCCCATGCAAGAACTTCCGGCTTCTGCCAATCTAAAGTGGGGGAGTGAAGTCTGAGCCAAGGTAGGCCTAAGATCAACGGGTTGATAGCCTTTGGAATGACTAAGAAGGAGATTTCCTCAGTGTGTAAGGCTCCAATGCGTAGAGACATGTTGACAGTTCTGTTCTTAATGGATCCTCCAATGATACGACTGCCATCTATAGCTGTAATGGCAATAGGTGGATCTAAGGGTTGCCTAGGCAATGATAACCGCTCTACAATGTCAGCTCGTAAAAAGTTCCCCGCTGCACCTGAGTCAATAAGCACTGGAAGAGACAATTGTTTATCAGTATATTGCAGAATAACTTGGATAGAAAAACTAGAATCCATAGGAGAGAGAATGTTCATACCTAACTTAGTCTCTCCGTCATCAGTTAGGTCCGATCGTTTCCCGGGCGCTTCCCACATTGACTCAGGACATGACCGGGTTCCCCGCAATAAAGGCATAAACGATTCTTGAACCGCCTCTCTCTTTCCTCCTGGGATAAACGTGCTCTTCCCAACTGCATAGGCTCTTCCTCCGGTGTAATAGGACTTTGGAAGCGAGGAGCCAAACGGAAAGTAGATCGACGGGAACTCTCTCTCTCCTGAGTGCGCTCACGGAAACGTATATCAATCTGGTTACAGAGAGAGATCAAAGCATCCAGGGTAGTGGGTAACTCTCGGGCTGCTAGCTCGTCCTTAATACGATCGGACAAGCCTTGCCAAAATGTGGCCACTAAAGCTTCATTGTTCCAACGAAGTTCGGCCGCCATAGTGCGAAATTGAAGGGCATACTGGCCCAGAGTAAGGGTACCCTGGCACAGACGGAGGAGTCCAGAAGCTGCACTGGAGACTCGTCCGGGTTCATCAAAGATGCGTCTGAAGGTTTCCAAGAAAGTGGCACAATTATGGAGAATGGGGTCATCATGTTTCCAGAGAGGAGAAGCCCAGGCAAGCGCTTGACCAGACAATAAGGAAATAATATAAGCGACTTTAGTTTTCTGTGTGGGAAAGTTTCCGGGCAAAAGTTCGAATTGAATAGCACACTGGTTCAAGAAGCCTCGGCATTCCTTAGGATCCCCATTGAACTTGGGTGGGTTAGGTATGCGGAGTTGAGAGGTGGTGGGAGCAGATACAACTGAACCGCTTGGAGCAGGGGCAGGCTGTGGGGCCGGAGCAGGTGGAGGATTAGGAGCTGCAACCTGAGCTGCTTGGAGCGTATCCAACTTGTTAGACAGAGTCTGCAGAATCTGTAATAACTGTTCTTGATTTTTCCCCTGTTCCTCAACCTGAGCCGCTAAGTTATCCAGTAGTACTCTCGCAGTGGGATTCCCTGTCGCTTCCATCAGTTAGATAAGGGTCAGAGCAAACTGTTACGATTTTGATGCCTTAGTCAGTATTAGCACAGGCTTACCTAGGGCGCGGAGTCTAACGGCCTTCCGGTCTTCACCAAGAACCACCGCAAGGTAGTGTGGGCTTAGCTGCCGAAGAACCGCAGGTCGCGGCCCCCAGATTAGCCTACTGACGTAAGGGAGAAAGTTCTAAGTGATGGCAGGCAGACAAGAAAATAGACGATGAGGTGCAAGTACAGGCACTAACCGTTAATTCCAGGCGTTGTAGGTCTGGAACAGTAACCGGTAGATGCACGGAGGCAATGGGTGTGTGGCAGGATCCAGAGAATAGTTGGTAACACAGCCGGGTCGGTACACAGAAGGTATCAGGTATACGGTGCCAGAGGGAGATCCAGAGAATAGTTGGTAACACAGCCGAGTCGGTACACAGAAGGTATTAGGTATGCGGTGCCAGAGGGAGATCCAGAGAATAGTTGGTAACACAGCCGAGTCGGTACACAGAAGATAGTCCAGTTGCGTAGTGCCAGGGATAAGCCAAAGAATAGTCAGGTCACAGCCAGGTAGGTACACAGGAGTAGGAGGAATAGAGGGGTTAACAGGGAACAGGTTCACAGGAGTGAGGACACAGGAACTGTAGCCAGGAACAGGAAACACATTGCTCTGACACAGGCAGCGTGTCAGAGCAGGGGAGATATAGGAGTTTGAATTCCCCGCCCAGGAGTCACATGATCAGCAGCAGAGAGAACCCGGAAGTGCGGCAGCGCTAACAGAAGAAGCGCTGAAGAGATGGACACCGCTGTCAGCTCCCGCTGACAGCGCAGCGGAACGGGAACAAGGTAAGTTCCTAACACTTACCCAGCTTGTTCTTTATAGTACCGTTTACTTTCTCCACCTTACCACTGGCTTGTGGTCGGTAAGGGGTGTGAAGTCTGCTACTGATTTCCATGAGTTTACACATATTTTGGAAGATATCACCAGTAAAATGGGTACCCCTATCACTTTCAATGATTCTAGGGATACCGAACCTACACACAAAGTCTTGTACAATTTTCTTTGCAGTGAACACAGCAGTATTAGTGGCTGCCGGATATGCTTCTACCCAACTGGAAAACACATCAATACACACTAACACATACTTTAGATTCCTGCACGGTGGTAATTTGGATATAGTCAATTTGTATTACCTGAAAAGGTCCGTCTGTAGGAGGGATGTGGGATGGCTCAGTTGGAATCGTTTTCCCAACATTTTTCCGCAAACAAGTAAGACATGACATTGCTTTCTTACCAGCCTGAGAGGAAAATTCGGGAGCACACCAGTATGCTCTCACCAGTTTGCACATACCTTCTTTACCCAGGTGAGTCAGACCGTGTGCTGCTTCAGCCAGGCTTGGATAGTATGTTCGGGGAGCTACAGGCTTACCTTGTCCATCACTCAAGAGTCCTGAGGACTCTTGGCCACATCCCTTCGCGTTCCAGACCGCCTTTTCCTGCAGGGAACACAAATCTTGCATTTCAATTAATTTCTGCATGTCTAATGTCTGAAAAACCATCATAGTCTCGGTCGATACAGTCATAGGTTGCCCTGCTGCCCATTTAGCAGCTTCGTCTGCCCTGTTGTTGCCCAACGACACTGGGTCTTCTTCAAAGGTATGGGCTTTGCACTTCAGCTTCTACCACATCCTGATCGTCTACAACAGCGTAACCAGTACATAGCTCTCCTGTCTCTGTCTGTCTATGGCAACTTCCATCTGTATAAAACGTAAAATCTACATTTCCTAAGGGGGTGTCACGTATGTCGGGACTTGCAGTAAAGGTCTGATTCAGGTGTTCCATACAATCATGCGTGTCAGTATTCTTGCCTAACTCATCATAAACCAGGGTCTCCTCACCTCCCACCTTTTGTGTCTCTAGAGAGCTGGATTTAAGGTGCTACATCGTTTGATGGTGATGTTTGAGGGTGCCATCAGGGCTAGTTCCCACTTTGTGAATCTAGCTGAAGAAACATGTCTGGTTTGGGCTCAATTTAACAGAGCTGATACAGCATGGGGTGTATAGATAGTTGAATTATGTCCTAGTACTACGTCCTCGCTCTTTTTTACCAGAAGAGCTGTTGCTGCTACACTTCTGAGACATGTTGGAAGTGATCTTGCCACATTGTCTAATTGTGCACTGTAGTATGCTACCGGTCTGCTAGCGTCACCAAGTTTCTGTGCGAGGACCCCTGCTGCACAACCATCAGCTTCTGTACAAAATAGCTCAAAAGGCTTTTCATAATCAGGTATTCCCAATGCAGGTGCTCTCATCAGACTATCTTTAAGATTAAAGAACGCTTGCTCTGACTCTTCTGTGTGTACAACACGTTCTGGTTTTGAGGAAGAGACTAGCTCCTGCAATGGTAATGCCAGAATAGAAAAACCTGGGATCCAGGATCTACAGTATCCACACATCCCTAAGAAAGTACGAATCTGCTTCTGGCTCTGCGGCAGAGTCATGTGTTGTATGGCCTCAATTCTGTCGGTTGTCAGCTGTCTTAGCCCCTTAGTGAGGCAGTGTCCTAAGTATTTGACCTTAGTCTGATATGGCTGTAATTTATCCTTTGCCACCTTGTGCCCTGTTTGTGAAAGATGAAGCAACAACAAATTAGTATCATGTAAACATGACATAAAAGAATCAGAGCACAACAACAAATTGTCCACATATTGAATTAGAACAGACCCATTGTGGGGTTGAAAGGATTGCAAACAGTCATGTAAGGCTTGGGAGAAAATACTGGGGCTGTCAATGAACCCCTGGGGTAGTCTGGTCCATGTGTATTGCTTTCCCCTGTAGGAGAATGCAAAAAGGTATTGGCAGTCAGGGTGAAGAGGGACTGAGAAGAAAGCAGAACAGATCAATGACAGTAAAATGACTGGCAGACGGTGGAATCTGCATGAGGATGACAGCTGGATTCGGCACTACGGGGAATTGGCTCTCAACAACTTTATTAATTCCCCTTAAGTCCTGGACTAATCTATAGCCCCTCCCCCCATTCTTCTTCACAGGGAAAATGGGACTATTTGCTGTACTGGCTGTACGAATTAAAATCCCTTGTTGTAACAGCCTCTCAATAACAGGGTATACCCCTAGTTCCACCTCCGGTTTTAATGGATACTGTGGGATTTTTGGAGCTATCCTACCACTTTTTAGATTGACCATGACAGGGGCTACGTTTGCCATCAGTCCAGTGTCCTGTCCATCTCTGGTCCATAGGGAACCTGGTATTTCCAGCAACATCCCCTTTACTTGAGATGGACTTTGTTCTATAACAGGAGAGTGTAACATTAACCTTTGAGGGGTGTCCAATATATCCTGTACCTCATGTGCGACCTTCTCCGGTATATCTAAGAACACACCATCAGAAGTACAGTATATGACACATCCCATTTTACATAACAAGTCTCTCCCTAGCAAGTTAGTAGGAGCCGCTGCAGACAAGAGAAACGAATGCTTAGTATGCAGAGACCCGATAGTAACTTCAGCGGGTTTAGTTAGAGGATAATGTAACACTTTTCCCGTTACCCCCATAGCTGGAATGGTTTTACTGGTCACCTGTAGATTGAAAGGAGAGGTTATCACAGATCGGGCCGCCCCTGTATCTACAAGAAAAGTTTGTTTCCTACCAGCTATGTCAAATATCATTGTTGGTTCTTCACTCTGACTCTCAGTTAACCTCACTGGCTGTAGACTACAGGTATGACCTGACCCCTAGCGCTGACTATTGATTTCCCGCGCAGCATTTGCTGCTGTCATATGTGCGGGTAGATGTGAGTCTTCTAGTCTATGTGAATCCCTCCTTGGAGGATATCTATGTGACCCACCCTTCTGTGTATTGAGTCTTTCCTTTTTACAATCTCTCATGTAATGTCCTTCCTCGTTACAGTTGAAACACCTGATCACTTTAGGTTTCTTGTTATATGGGTTGTATGCTGGTGGTCGTGTATGCACCCCTTCTAGAGCCTGTATACTTACCGTCATTAACCTATCACTTTTCTCTTCCCTTTTTCTAAAAAGGTTTTTGTCATGCTCCACAGCAGACTCCCTAAGAGAGTCTACCGTGACGACTCTCCAATTAGGTAATGTGGTTTGTACTCTCGTCTTTAAATTTTCTCTAAGGCCATCCATCAGTACTCCTACAGCTACCTCTCTGTGATGTGGGTCCTCACTTATGTTGGATATCCCAGTAAACCGTGTTATCGCTGCTATAGCTCTAGTCAAGTAATCTGCTGCTGTTTCACTATCCTTTTGTTTAATTGTGAAAATCTTACTCCAATTTACTACTACTGGAAAATAGATGGCTAAGTGTTTGACAATTTGTTCTATATTCTTTTGGTTAATCTCATCAGTCAAGGTGTCATCTTCCTCCAACAAACAATCTTCAATAAATTTTTGTATGTTAGTATTGGGAGGAAGACACGCCCTCAACACTACACGCCAATCCTTATTGGTTAGTTCGTGGGCATTTCCTAAGTCTTTAACAAATTTCTGACATTTAGCTAACTCCTTTCTAGGATCTGGGAATTCAGTCATAGTGGAACGTAATTCTGATCTAGTCCAGGGACAATGCATTGTAACATTTCTTAAAGGAACTACACCATCCTTATCCGGTTTCCCATTGGGAACTGATATTGTGCGGACTGGGAACGCACCCTCTGGTACACTGACTTCAGGGGACACTACAGGATTTGCTGGTTCTAGATTTAGAACGCTTTCACTCAAAGTGATCACGCTACTCTCACCTATCTCAGCCATTTTCTCATACTTGCACTGAGCCTCTAGTACACTAACAGCATGGGCAATGGCCGAAATCACAGTGGGTTCATCTTAATTTTTTAGATACACTTGATTTAAACTGGCTTAAAACAGGATACAACTTAGCAATTTTTCTATATTCAGTTTTAACAACGGCTGTACTTACCCATCCCGCCACATAAGGTGGCGGGGGCACGCTTGCGCTGAGTTCGCCACACTTCTCAACGGTTACATCCGCCTTGCGTGCGCTTTTTGCCACGCCTACTTCCGGTTTGCATTCGCTGCTCTGCCACGTGTTACCTTCCATTTGCCACAATTTTAAACAATCATTATGTCTATTTCTCTTTTTCGTTGACTTGATCAAACATACTTTATCTTTTACAGTATTTAGTACCTCTGCATTAAAACTTCCTATTGTTGGGAAAGGCCTATCACAGTCTTTGGTCATCTTGACCCACGTGTCACAATACACAGTTGCGTATGCACCATATTTCTTACACATGAGAAACCTAGCTGAACCAATAGGGCCTTCCTTATGCAGTACACTGACCATCTCTAACGTATGCTTAGCACCCATGTTGAACAATATACCTTCTACCCGGAACACAGACACACCACAATGCTCTGTTCCTTCCGGCTAACAATTCCAACTCTGTTGCTACAATCACAGCTAGAGATCTCTAATGCTCGGTGAATGTATTTTCTTTAGCCGCGTTCACTCGTTTTTCTCGCACCAGGCGAGGATCCCTAATACAGAAATAACAATGTGGGCCCCAAGGGCTATCAGCTCCTCGATACCCTGGCTCAACCACAATAATCTGTTGAGTTTATTATAACTGGGAGAACAAAGTCGATACAATCAACCAGCCTTTCCACTATAATTCCTCCTAGCTGCTTCACCAATTCGCACTAACGGTGCGGTTAGATCGCACTGCCTACCAATACTAATTATTAGCAAACTTTGCGATCTATTGGTAGCGCATTGCGAAAACCCGGTTTTCGCATTTGGTATACCTGCCCTGTATACCGTCCTTCAGTTGGGCAATCCGCCTCATCAGACAGCAACTGAGCACAATGAATAATGAACAGTGTATCTACATTACAACATCACACACTATACACCTTTTCTGCGCAGAAAATCTAAAGTTCCCAACAACAGTAATAATATCTCAGAGGCTTTCACAAGTAATTATACTATGCATTTATAATAACTATCAAAACCATTGTTTAACCACGTGTCAAATCTACCGGAAGTTCGCGTACCCTTTGTTGCGGAACCGTAATCCGTTGGTCTTGCGTATCATCGGCAACGAAACCTCCAAAGCTCACGAGCCCACAAATTGTTATGTGCGTATTGTCGCTAACCAATAACGATTGTCGAACCTCGGGTTGTGTTTCCAAAGCACAAAGATTTATTCGCAAATAGTAGAATAAATATGCTCAAGAAAAGTAATAGTAAATACAGCCGTTACTTATCGCAGGCGCTCTGGATCCAGTGCAGTCATTCAATCCTGAAGTCTGGGGACAAGATGTCTGCACTCTGGATCACAAGCTGCTGCTTATATACACAATCAAATACAGTAATACAATGAAGATGGTATAGCTTGCATCTATTGGTCCAGGTCTCAGGAATGTCCAAGGGTTTGTCAATAATTGGCTGGTTCATCCTAAGCAATCCAAAGGAGGGGGTCATCTCTGCAGGGGGTATGCTCTGCTCTTCCCGCCAAGATTCCTTAGTCTTAAGTAGTTCATAATTCCCTATCATTCATAACTTGTGTATGCACTCTGCGATTCCCTCGCAGAGTGAACCAAACAGTAGGATATGTAACAAGGTTCATTATGATACCACTCATGATGTTATTCCTTCAACCCTTTCCGTGTATTTCACTAATATGCATGTAACTCTGATATAACATATAAATACTACTATATTTCGACATAACTGACTATGTGTTGCAACTACCATTAATGTGTACTATTTTATAAGTATGCGTGTTTGTGCGAATGTATGGTAAAAGACCAATTACTGTTGCTGCCACGTGTAATGGATGCGTAAGCCCTTGTACGTAAATGCGTACCATACGCATCTTTTCATACAAAGACAACCAAGTTTGCTAGACTTTAATTGAAATGACTTTATCCAATTTGCTGACTTCGACATCACATAGAGTGTGATAGATTCTCTGATTATTCCCCAGAAAAACTCAAACACTGTAGGCATCATATATAATAAAATTGCAATATTGAAATGTGTTTACATTGTAAAATGTCTAGTTAAAGGTAATATTTTCTATACTTTACAAGTTTCTTTTTGTCAGAATTAAATTTTTAAAATAATTACTTCTTTTTGCTTTTAAAAATTCGAAAAACGCACTTAATCTTTTGCTTCTGAATGGCTCGTTGGTCTAGGGGTATGATTCTCGCTTAGGGTGCGAGAGGTCCCGGGTTCAAATGCCGGACGAGCCCATGACTTATAGTCATTTTCATCTTATTGTTTTTAGTTGATTCAGGAAAGCTAGCCATTTGAAGTTAGATTTTGTCAATTTCCAAAAATAGCTCTCATAACATTGTCCAAAACAAAATCCCTATGTATTGATGGGATGATTCTTAGTTAATGTTTCAAAAAGTCTCATGTGCCTAAACTGAATGAGACTATTCTTTGCAGGTACTTATGAATCTTGGCTTTATGATTTTCAAGTGAGTAAATTTAGTAAAATGTGACTCCTATGGTTACATTTTCAATGACTTGTACATTTCTTTTCTATAGAAGACAGTAGTGTTCCTAAATAAATCTATATTAACTTAAGATATGAATAAATAAAGTATTTCTTTTGAGTGTCTTTATTATTTACAGATATGATACTAATAAAGAGTAGGTACTTTGTAGGTACTGTGATTCTTGGCTTTCAAATTTTCAGATGTGAATGCTTAGAAAAATCTCAACATCAACAATATGTTATATTAATAAAAACTTACACTTTCATAAGTGCATACTTCGTAAGAAAATCAACCATATGGAACCATATCAGATAAACAAATCTCTCCAACTTAGATGACCTGGAGTGTATTTAAAGAAAAGTTTCATTGTGACACAAAACACAGCTAAATCATGTTCTCTTGTGTTGCTTATTGGTCTAAAAACGGACTTCTCACATAGAGTGTGATAGATTCTCTGAATATTCCCCAGAAAAACCCAAACACTGTAGGCATCATATATAATAAAATTGCAATATTGAAATGGGTTTACATTGTAAAATGTCTAGTTAAAGGTAATATTTTCTATACTTTACAAGTTTCTTTTTGTCAGAATTAAATTTTTAAAATAATTACTTCTTTTTGCTTTTAAAAATTCGAAAAACGCACTTAAATTTTTGCTTCTGATTGGCTCGTTGGTCTAGGGCAGTGGTTCCCAAACTTTCCCAGTTCGAGGCACCCCTAGGGTCACCATAATTTTTCCACGGCACCTATAAGCAAAAATAATTACCAGATAGTCACGTTTTTTTAGTAGTTACGTCAAAATGACGTAAGATGTATTTAGACCCCTTCACCATCACATTGTACCCCTTCATCATATCACTCTGTATCCCCTTCGCCATCTCACACCCTGTGTCCCCCTCTTTGCCATCTCATACCCTGTGTCCCCCTCTTCGTCTGCTATTACTATGTGCCCCCTCTTCGCCTGCTCTCACTATGTTCCCCCCTTCAGCATCTCACTGTGTCCCCCCCTTCAACATCTCACTGTCCCCCCCTTCAGCATCTCACTGTCCCCCCCCTTCAGCATCTCTTTCTGTCCCCCTCTTCAGCATCTCTTTCTGTTCCCCCCCCTTCAGCATCTCTCTGTCCCCCCCTTTCAAGTGCTCATTGATGCCCGGGTTTACTGGTGGGTACGGGCAACCAACACCAGAGGTCTACTGCCCCTCCCCCTTTGAACACACAGGTGTTTACCACAGACGTGATGTGTAGTTGACACTAGTGTGTGGTGCAGTACAGACAAAATTGAGCACCAGATCACCTCAGTTCAAACATGAAACAAACTTAATTTAACATCTTCCTCCAGCACAATAATTGTAACTGTTGCAAAAGTGCACTTTTTTTTGTTTTGTTTTTAATACCTTCCCCCTCTGCACAGTTTCTTCAGCAGGTATTATTGCTAGCTCCTTCACATTACATGGGAAGTGCCATCTTGTAGCGGCTGTTGCTTTCTTTTTCCTCAATCCTGTTTCTTTTTTATTTCAAATGGTAAGTAAGCCTTTAAAGACTGTAGTGTATGTTTGGTCCACCCATTGCACTCTGTTGAACATGGTTCTGACATTGTTTGTGATAGGCACATGTACAGTAGATTTCATATGACTCCTATGAACAGCGGAGGCAATCGTTTTATTGTTTGATTTATGAGACTGCTGCCTGTCGATTTTACTAGGAAGTTTTGACACTACTGAAGCACGAGACGGCAAAATATTCACAAGTAAAACGGTTGACCGTACATTGATAGGCTACAGTTTCATGGTTGTTGAATCACTACACTAAATGGCTGCTACAGGTTATAGGTGCATCTAAATAGATTATCAAACAATCAGTCTTGAGTTCTCGTTGACCGTTCTGAACGTCCTTCTGCATGTCTCTCTCTGTCCCTTTACTTACCTTCTTTCTTCATGTTCCGCTGTCTTCTGTCCTCTTTGCTGCTGCTTCTCACTGACACTGTCGGACGTGATGACGTCACGCCCGGCAGTCAGTGAGAGCAGTGAGGAGGATCCAGGCACTGGATGGGTAAGTTTGTTTTTTGTTTTTTTTCTTTCCTTCTTTTTTTGGAGGGCATTCACAGCACCCCTGTGACAGTGCCTCAGCACCCCAGGGAGCCGCGGCACACACTTTGGGAACCGCTGGTCTAGGAGTATGATTCTCTCTTAGGGTGCGAGAGGTCCCAGGTTCAAATCCCGGACGAGCCCATGACTTATAGTCATTTTCATCTTATTGTTTTTAGTTGATTCTGTAAAGCTAGCCATTTCAAGTTAGATTTTGTTAATTTCCGAAAATAGCTCTCATAACATTGTCCAAAACAAAATCCCTATGTATTAATTGGATGATTCTTTGTTAATGTTTCAAAAAGTCTCATGTGCCCAAACTGAATGAGACTATTCTTTGCAGGTACTTATGAATCTTGGCTTTATGACATTCAAGTGAGTAAATTAAGTAAAATGTGACTCCTAATAATAAAAACTTACACTTTCATAAGTGCATACTTCGTAAGAAAATCAACCATATGGAACCATATCAGATAAACAAATCTCTCCTACGTAGATGACCAGGAGTGTATTTAAAGAACAGTCTCATTTTGACACAAAACACAGCTACATCATGTTCTCTTGTGCTGCTTATTGGTCTAAAAACGTACTTCTCACATAGAGTGTGATAGATTCTCTGATTATTCCCCAGAAAAACCCAAACACTGTAGGCATCATATATAATAAAATTGCAATATTGAAATGGGTTTACATTGTAAAATGTCTAGTTAAAGGTAATATTTTCTCTACTTTACAAGTTTCTTTTTATCAGAATAAAATTTTTAAAATAATTACTTCTTTTTGCTTTTAAAAATTCGAAAAACGCACTTAAATCTTTGCTTCTGAATGGCTTGTTGGTCTAGGGGTATGATTCTCACTTAGGGTGCGAGAGGTCCCGGGTTCAAATCCCAGACGAGCCCATGACTTATAGTCATCTTCATCTTATTGTTTTTAGTTGATTCAGTAAAGCTAGCCATTTGAAGTTAGATTTTGTCAATTTCCAAAAAAAGCTCTCATAACATTGTCCAAAACAAAATCCCTATGTATTAATGGGATGATTCTTAGTTAATGTTTCAAAAAGTCTCATGTGCCCAAACTGAATGAGACTATTCTTTGCAGGTACTTATGAATCTTGGCTTTATGATTTTCAAGTGAGTAAATTTAGTAAAATGTGACTCCTATGGTTACATTTTCGATGACTTGTACATTTCTTTTCTATAGAAGACAGTAGTGTTCCTAAATAAATCTATATTAACTTAAGATATGAATAAATAAAGTCTTTTTTTTGAGTGTCTTTATTATTTACAGATATGATACTAATAAAGAGTAGGTACTTTGTAGGTACTGTGATTCTTGGCTTTCAAATTTTCAGATGTGAATGCTTAGAAAAATCTCAACATCAACAATATGTTATATTAATAAAAACTTACACTTTCATAAGTGTACTTCGTAAGAAAATCAACCATATGGAACCATATCAGATAAACAAATCTCTCCAACGTAGTTGACCTGGAGTGTATTTAAAGAACAGTCTCATTTTGACACAAAACACAGCTACATCATGTTCTCTTGTGCTGCTTATTGGTCTAAAAACGTACTTCTCACATAGAGTGTGATAGATTCTCTGATTATTCCCCAGAAAAACCCAAACACTGTAGGCATCATATATAATAAAATTGCAATATTGAAATGGGTTTACATTGTAAAATGTCTAGTTAAAGGTAATATTTTCTCTACTTTACAAGTTTCTTTTTATCAGAATAAAATTTTTAAAATAATTACTTCTTTTTGCTTTTAAAAATTCGAAAAACGCACTTAAATCTTTGCTTCTGAATGGCTTGTTGGTCTAGGGGTATGATTCTCACTTAGGGTGCGAGAGGTCCCGGGTTCAAATCCCGGACGAGCCCATGACTTATAGTCATCTTCATCTTATTGTTTTAAGTTGATTCAGTAAAGCTAGCCATTTGAAGTTAGATTTTGTCAATTTCCAAAAAAAGCTCTTATAACATTGTCCAAAACAAAATCCCTATGTATTAATGGGATGATTCTTAGTTAATGTTTCAAAAAGTCTCATGTGCCCAAACTGAATGAGACTATTCTTTGCAGGTACTTATGAATCTTGGCTTTATGATTTTCAAGTGAGTAAATTTAGTAAAATGTGACTCCTATGGTTACATTTTCGATGACTTGTACATTTCTTTTCTATAGAAGACAGTAGTGTTCCTAAATAAATCTATATTAACTTAAGATATGAATAAATAAAGTCTTTTTTTTGAGTGTCTTTATTATTTACAGATATGATACTAATAAAGAGTAGGTACTTTGTAGGTACTGTGATTCTTGGCTTTCAAATTTTCAGATGTGAATGCTTAGAAAAATCTCAACATCAACAATATGTTATATTAATAAAAACTTACACTTTCATAAGTGTACTTCGTAAGAAAATCAACCATATGGAACCATATCAGATAAACAAATCTCTCCAACGTAGATGACCTGGAGTGTATTTAAAGAACAGTCTCATTTTGACACAAAACACAGCTACATCATGTTCTCTTGTGCTGCTTATTGGTCTAAAAACGTACTTCTCACATAGAGTGTGATAGATTCTCTGATTATTCCCCAGAAAAACCCAAACACTGTAGGCATCATATATAATAAAATTGCAATATTGAAATGGGTTTACATTGTAAAATGTCTAGTTAAAGGTAATATTTTCTCTACTTTACGAGTTTCTTTTTGTCAGAATAAAATTTTTAAAATAATTACTTCTTTTTGCTTTTAAAAATTCGAAAAATGCACTTAAATATTTGCTTCTAAATGGCTTGTTGGTCTAGGGGTATGATTCTCGCTTAGGGTGCGAGAGGTCCCGGGTTCAAATCCCAGACGAGCCCATGACTTATAGTCATCTTCATCTTATTGTTTTTAGTTGATTCAGTAAAGCTAGCCATTTCAAGTTAGATTTTGTCAATTTCCAAAAAAAGCTCTTATAACATTGTCCAAAACAAAATCCCTATGTATTAATGGGATGATTCTTAGTTAATGTTTCAAAAAGTCTCATGTGCCCAAACTGAATTAGACTATTCTTTGCAGGTACTTATGAATCTTGGCTTTATGACATTCAAGTGAGTACATTTAGTAAAATGTGACTCCTATGGTTACATTTTCAATGACTTCCACATTTCTTTTCTATAAAAAACAGTAGTGTTCCTAAATAAATCTATATTAACTTAAGATATGAATAAATAAAGTCTTTCTTTTGAGTGTCTTTATTATTTACAGATATGATACTAATAAAGAGTAGGTACTTTGTAGGTACTGTGATTCTTGGCTTTCAAATTTTCAGATGTGAATGCTTAGAAAAATCTCAACATCAACAATATGTTATATTTATAAAAACTTACACTTTCATAAGTGCATACTTCGTAAGAAAATCAACCATATGGAATCATATCAGATAAACAAATCTCTCCAACGTAGATGACCTGGAGTGTATTTAAAGAACAGTCTCATTGTGACACAAAACACAGCTAAATCATGTTCTCTTGTGTTGCTTATTGGTCTAAAAACGGACTTCTCACATAGAGTGTGATAGATTCTCTGATTATTCCCCAGAAAACCCAAACACTGTAGGCATCATATATAATAAAATTGCAATATTGAAATGGGTTTACATTGTAAAATGTCTAGTTAAAGGTAATATTTTCTATACTTTACAAGTTTCTTTTTGTCAGAATTAAATTTTTAAAATAATTACTTCTTTTTGCTTTTAAAAATTCGAAAAACGCACCTAAATCTTTGCTTCTGAATGGCTTGTTGGTCTACGGGTATGATTCTCGCTTATGGTGCGAGAGGTCCCGGGTTCAAATCTCGGACGAGCCCATGACTTATAGTCATCTTCATCTTATTGTTTTTAGTTGATTCAGTAAAGCTAGCCATTTGAAGTTAGATTTTGTCAATTTCCAAAAAAAGCTCTCATAACATTGTCCAAAACAAAATCCCTATGTATTAATGGGATGATTCTTAGTTAATGTTTGAAAAAGTCTCATGTGCCCAAACATGTGCCCAAACAAAACCCCTATGTATTAATGGGATGATTCTTAGTTAATGTTTCAAAAAGTCTCATGTGCCCAAACTGAATGAGACTATTCTTTGCAGGTACTTATGAATCTTGGCTTTATGATTTTCAAGTGAGTAAATTTAGTAAAATGCGACTCCTATGGTTACATTTTCGATGACTTGTACATTTCTTTTCTATAGAAGACAGTAGTGTTCCTAAATAAATCTATATTAACTTAAGATATGAATAAATAAAGTATTTTTTTTGAGTGTCTTTTTTATTTACAGATATGATACTAATAAAGAGTAGGTACTTTGTAGGTACTGTGATTCTTGGCTTTCAAATTTTCAGATGTGAATGCTTACAAAAATCTCAACATCAACAATATGTTATATTAATAAAAACTTACACTTTCATAAGTGTACTTCGTAAGAAAATCAACCATATGGAACCATATCAGATAAACAAATCTCTCCAACGTACATGACCTGGAGTGTATTTAAAGAACAGTCTCATTTTGACACAAAACACAGCTACATCATGTTCTCTTGTGCTGCTTATTGGTCTAAAAACGTACTTCACACATAGAGTGTGATAGATTCTCTGATTATTCCCCAGAAAAACCCAAACACTGTAGGCATCATATATAATAAAAATGCAATATTGAAATGGGTTTACATTGTAAAATGTCTAGTTAAAGGTAATATTTTCTATACTTTACAAGTTTCTTTTTGGCAGAATTACATTTTTAAAATAATTACTTCTTTTTGCTTTTAAAAATTCGAAAAACGCACCTAAATATTTGCTTCTGAATGGCTTGTTGGTCTACGGGTATGATTCTCGCTTATGGTGCGAGAGGTCCCGGGTTCAAATCTCGGACGAGCCCATGACTTATAGTCATCTTCATCTTATTGTTTTTAGTTGATTCAGTAAAGCTAGCCATTTGAAGTTAGATTTTGTCAATTTCCAAAAAAAGCTCTCATAACATTGTCCAAAACAAAATCCCTATGTATTAATGGGATGATTCTTAGTTAATGTTTGAAAAAGTCTCATGTGCCCAAACATGTGCCCAAACAAAATCCCTATGTATTAATGGGATGATTCTTAGTTAATGTTTCAAAAAGTCTCATGTGCCCAAACTGAATGAGACTATTCTTTGCAGGTACTTATGAATCTTGGCTTTATGATTTTCAAGTGAGTAAATTTAGTAAAATGCGACTCCTATGGTTACATTTTCGATGACTTGTACATTTCTTTTCTATAGAAGACAGTAGTGTTCCTAAATAAATCTATATTAACTTAAGATATGAATAAATAAAGTATTTTTTTTGAGTGTCTTTTTTATTTACAGATATGATACTAATAAAGAGTAGGTACTTTGTAGGTACTGTGATTCTTGGCTTTCAAATTTTCAGATGTGAATGCTTACAAAAATCTCAACATCAACAATATGTTATATTAATAAAAACTTACACTTTCATAAGTGTACTTCGTAAGAAAATCAACCATATGGAACCATATCAGATAAACAAATCTCTCCAACGTACATGACCTGGAGTGTATTTAAAGAACAGTCTCATTTTGACACAAAACACAGCTACATCATGTTCTCTTGTGCTGCTTATTGGTCTAAAAACGTACTTCACACATAGAGTGTGATAGATTCTCTGATTATTCCCCAGAAAACCCAAACACTGTAGGCATCATATATAATAAAATTGCAATATTGAAATGGGTTTACATTGTAAAATGTCTAGTTAAAGGTAATATTTTCTATACTTTACAAGTTTCTTTTTGTCAGAATTAAATTTTTAAAATAATTACTTCTTTTTGCTTTTAAAAATTCGAAAAACGCACCTAAATCTTTGCTTCTGAATGGCTTGTTGGTCTACGGGTATGATTCTCGCTTATGGTGCAAGAGGTCCCGGGTTCAAATCTCGGACGAGCCCATGACTTATAGTCATCTTCATCTTATTGTTTTTAGTTGATTCAGTACAGCTAGCCATTTGAAGTTAGATTTTGTCAATTTCCAAAAAAAGCTCTCATAACATTGTCCAAAACAAAATCCCTATGTATTAATGGGATGATTCTTAGTTAATGTTTCAAAAAGTCTCATGTGCCCAAACTGAATGAGACTATTCTTTGCAGGTACTTATGAATCTTGGCTTTATGATTTTCAAGTGAGTAAATTTAGTAAAATGCGACTCCTATGGTTACATTTTCGATGACTTGTACATTTCTTTTCTATAGAAGACAGTAGTGTTCCTAAATAAATCTATATTAACTTAAGATATGAATAAATAAAGTATTTTTTTTGAGTGTCTTTTTTATTTACAGATATGATACTAATAAAGAGTAGGTACTTTGTAGGTACTGTGATTCTTGGCTTTCAAATTTTCAGATGTGAATGCTTACAAAAATCTCAACATCAACAATATGTTATATTAATAAAAACTTACACTTTCATAAGTGTACTTCGTAAGAAAATCAACCATATGGAACCATATCAGATAAACAAATCTCTCCAACGTACATGACCTGGAGTGTATTTAAAGAACAGTCTCATTTTGACACAAAACACAGCTACATCATGTTCTCTTGTGCTGCTTATTGGTCTAAAAACGTACTTCACACATAGAGTGTGATAGATTCTCTGATTATTCCCCAGAAAAACCCAAACACTGTAGGCATCATATATAATAAAATTGCAATATTGAAATGGGTTTACATTGTAAAATGTCTAGTTAAAGGTAATATTTTCTATACTTTACAAGTTTCTTTTTGGCAGAATTACATTTTTAAAATAATTACTTCTTTTTGCTTTTAAAAATTCGAAAAACGCACTTAAAACTTTGCTTCTGAATGGCTTGTTGGTCTAGGGGTATGATTCTCGCTTAGGGTGCGAGAGGTCCCGGGTTCAAATCCCAGACGAGCCCATGACTTATAGTCATCTTCATCTTATTGTTTTTAGTTGATTCAGTAAAGCTAGCCATTTGAAGTTAGATTTTGTCAATTTCCAAAAAAAGCTCTTATAACATTGTCCAAAACAAAATCCCTATGTATTAATGGGATGATTCTTAGTTAATGTTTCAAAAAGTCTCATGTGCCCAAACTGAATTAGACTATTCTTTGCAGGTACTTATGAATCTTGGCTTTATGACATTCAAGTGAGTACATTTAGTAAAATGTGACTCCTATGGTTACATTTTCAATGACTTCCACATTTCTTTTCTATAAAAAACAGTAGTGTTCCTAAATAAATCTATATTAACTTAAGATATGAATAAATAAAGTCTTTCTTTTGAGTGTCTTTATTATTTACAGATATGATACTAATAAAGAGTAGGTACTTTGTAGGTACTGTGATTCTTGGCTTTCAAATTTTCAGATGTGAATGCTTAGAAAAATCTCAACATCAACAATATGTTATATTTATAAAAACTTACACTTTCATAAGTGCATACTTCGTAAGAAAATCAACCATATGGAATCATATCAGATAAACAAATCTCTCCAACGTACATGACCTGGAGTGTATTTAAAGAACAGTCTCATTTTGACACAAAACACAGCTAAATCATGTTCTCTTGTGTTGCTTATTGGTCTAAAAACGTACTTCACACATAGAGTGTGATAGATTCTCTGATTCTTCCCCAGAAAAACCCAAACACTGTAGGCATCATATATAATAAAATTGCAATATTGAAATGGGTTTACATTGTAAAATGTCTAGTTAAAGGTAATATTTTCTATACTTTACAAGTTTCTTTTTGGCAGAATTACATTTTTAAAATAATTACTTCTTTTTGCTTTTAAAAATTCGAAAAACGCACTTAAAACTTTGCTTCTGAATGGCTCGTTGGTCTAGGGGTATGATTCTCGCTTAGGGTGCAAGAGGTCCTGGGTTCAAATCCCAGACGAGCCCATGGCTCCTTGTCATTTTCATCTTATTGTTTTTAGTTGATTCAGTAAAGCTAGCCATTTCAAGTTAGATTTTGTCAATTTCCGAAAATAGCTCTCATAACATTGTCCAAAACAAAATCCCTATGTATTAATGGGATGATTCTTAGTTAATGTTTCAAAAAGTCTTATGTGCCCAAACATGTGCCCAAACAAAATCCCTATGTATTAATGGGATGATTCTTAGTTAATGTTTCAAAAAGTCTCATGTGCCCAAAATGAATGAGACTATTCTTTGCAGGTACTTATGAATCTTGGCTTTATGACATTCAAGTGAGTAAATTTAGTAAAATGTGACTCCTATGGTTACATTTTCGATGACTTGTACATTTCTTTTCTATAGAAGACAGTAGTGTTCCTAAATAAATCTATATTAACTTAAGATATGAATAAATAAAGTTTTTTTTTGAGTGTCTTTATTATTTACAGATATGATTCTAATAAAGAGTAGGTACTTTGTAGGTACTGTGATTCTTGGCTTTCAAATTTTCAGATGTGAATGCTTAGAAAAATCTCAACATCAACAATATGTTATATTAATAAAAACTTACACTTTCATAAGTGTACTTCGTAAGAAAATCAACCATATGGAACCATATCAGATAAACAAATCTCTCCAACGTAGATGACCTGGAGTGTATTTAAAGAACAGTCTCACTGTGACACAAAACACAGCTAAATCATGTTCTCTTGTGTTGCTTATTGGTCTAAAAACGGACTTCTCACATAGAGTGTGATAGATTCTCTGAATATTCCCCAGAAAAACCCAAACACTGTAGGCATCATATATAATAAAATTGCAATATTAAAATGGGTTTACATTGTAAAATGTCTAGTTAAAGGTAATATTTTCTATACTTTACAAGTTTCTTTTTGTCAGAATTAAATTTTTAAAATAATTACTTCTTTTTGCTTTTAAAAATTCGAAAAACGCACTTAAAACTTTGCTTCTGAATGGCTCGTTGGTCTAGGGGTATGATTCTCGCTTAGGGTGCGAGAGGTCCCGGGTTCAAATCCCGCACGAGCCCATGACTCCTTGTCATTTTCATCTTATTGTTTTTAGTTGATTCAGTAAAGCTAGCCATTTCAAGTTAGATTTTGTCAATTTCCGAAAATAGCTCTCATAACATTGTCCAAAACAAAATCCCTATGTATTAATGGAATGATTCTTAGTTAATGTTTCAAAAAGTCTCATGTGCCCAAACATGTGCCCAAACAAAATCCCTATGTATTAATGGGATGATTCTTAGTTAATGTTTCAAAAAGTCTCATGTGCCCAAACTGAATGAGACTATTCTTTGCAGGTACTTATGAATCTTGGCTTTATGACATTCAAGTGAGTAAATTTAGTAAAATGTGACTCCTATGGTTACATTTTCGATGACTTGTACATTTCTTTTCTATAGAAGACAGTAGTGTTCCTAAATAAATCTATATTAACTTAAGATATGAATAAATAAAGTTTTTTTTTGAGTGTCTTTATTATTTACAGATATGATTCTAATAAAGAGTAGGTACTTTGTAGGTACTGTGATTCTTGGCTTTCAAATTTTCAGATGTGAATGCTTAGAAAAATCTCAACATCAACAATATGTTATATTAATAAAAACTTACACTTTCATAAGTGTACTTCGTAAGAAAATCAACCATATGGAACCATATCAGATAAACAAATCTCTCCAACGTAGATGACCTGGAGTGTATTTAAAGAACAGTCTCATTTTGACACAAAACACAGCTACATCATGTTCTCTTGTGCTGCTTATTGGTCTAAAAACGTACATCTCACATAGAGTGTGATAGATTCTCTGATTATTCCCCAGAAAAACCCAAACACTGTAGGCATCATATATAATAAAATTGCAATATTGAAATGGGTTTACATTGTAAAATGTCTAGTTAAAGGTAATATTTTCTATACTTTACAAGTTTCTTTTTGGCAGAATAAAATTTTTAAAATAATTACTTCTTTTTGCTTTTAAAAATTCGAAAAACGCACTTAAATCTTTGCTTCTGAATGGCTCGTTGGTCTACGGGTATGATTCTCGCTTAGGGTGCAAGAGGTCCCGGGTTCAAATCCCGGACGAGCCCATGACTTATAGTCATCTTCATCTTATTGTTTTTAGTTGATTCAGTAAAGCTAGCCATTTGAAGTTAGATTTTGTCAATTTCCAAAAAAAGCTCTCATAACAATGTCCAAAACAAAATCCCTATGTATTAATGGGATGATTCTTAGTTAATGTTTCAAAAAGTCTCATGTGCCCAAACTGAATGAGACTATTCTTTGCAGATACTTATGAATCTTGGCTTTATGACTTTCAAGTGAGTAAATTTAGTAAAATGTGACTCCTATGGTTACATTTTCGATGACTTGTACATTTCTTTTCTATAGAAGACAGTAGTGTTCCTAAATAAATCTATATTAACTTAAGATATGAATAAATAAAGTCTTTCTTTTGAGTGTCTTTGTTATTTACAGATATGATACTAATAAAGAGTAGGTACTTTGTAGGTACTGTGATTCTTGGCTTTCAAATTTTCGGATGTGAATGCTTAGAAAAATCTCAACATCAACAATATGTTATATTAATAAAAACTTACACTTTCATAAGTGCATACTTCGTAAGAAAATCAACCATATGTCACCATATCAGATGAACAAATCTCTCCAACGTAGATGACCTGAAGAGTATTTAAAGAACAGTCTCATTTTGACACAAAACACAGCTAAATCATGTTCTCTTGTGTTGCTTATTGGTCTAAAAACGTACTTCTCACATAGAGTGTGATAGATTCTCTGATTATTCCCCAGAAAAATCCAAACACTGTACACATTATATATAATAAAATTGCAATATTGAAATTGGTTTACATTGTAAAATGGCTATTTAAAGGGAATATTTTCTCTACTTTACAAGTTTCATTGTGTCAGAATTAAATTTTTAAAATAATTACTTCTTTTTGATTTTAAAAATTCGAAAAACGCACTTAAATTTTTGCTTCTGAATGGCTCGTTGGTCTAGGGGTATGATTCTCACTTAGGGTGCGAGAGGTCCCGGGTTCAAATTCCGGACGAGCCCATGACTCCTTGTCATTTTCATCTTATTGTTTTTAGTTGATTCAGTAAAGCTAGCCATTTCAAGTTAGATTTTGTCAATTTCCAAAAATAGCTCTCATAACATTGTCCAAAACAAAATCCCTATGTATTAATGGGATGATTCTTAGTTAATGTTTCAAAAAGTCTCATGTGCCCAAACTGAATGAGACTATTCTTTGCAGGTACTTATGAATCTTGGCTTTATGATTCTCAAGTGAGTAAATTTAGTAAAATGTGACTCCTATGGTTACATTTTCGATGACTTGCACATTTCTTTTCTATAGAAGACAGTAGTGTTCCTAAATAAATCTATATTAACTTAATATATGAATAAATAAAGTCTTTGTTTTGAGTGTCTTTATTATTTACAGATATGATACTAATTAAGAGTAGATACTTTGTAGGTACTGTGATTCTTTGCTTTCAAAGTTTCAGATGTGAACGCTTAGAAAAATCTCAACATCAACAATATGTTATACTAATAAAAACTTACACTTTCATAAGTGCATACTTTGTAAGAAAATCAACCATATGGAACCATATCAGATAAACAAATCTCTCCAACGTAGATGACCTGGAGTGTATTTAAAGAACAGTCTCATTTTGACACAAAACACAGCTAAATCATGTTCTCTTGTGCTGCTTATTGGTCTAAAAATGTACTTCTCACATAGAGTGTGATAGATTCTCTGAATATTCCCCAGAAAACCCAAACACTGTAGGCATTATATATAATAAAATTGCAATATTGAAATGGCTTTACATTGTAAAGTGGATAGTTAAAGGTAATATTTTCTATACTTTGCAAGTTTCTTTTTGGCAGAATTACATTTTTAAAATAATTACTTCTTTTTGCTTTTAAAAGTTGGAAAAACGCACTTAAAATATTGTTTCTGAATGTCTCGTTGTTCTAGGGGTATGATTCTTGCTGAGGGTGCGAGAGGTCCCGGGTTCAAATCCCGGACAAGCCCATGACTTCTTGCCATTTTCATCTTTTTGTTTTTAGTTGATTCAGTAAAGCTAGCCATTTGAAGTTAGATTTTGTCAATTTCCCAAAATAGCTCTCATAACATTGTCTGAAACGAAATGACTATGTATTAATGGGATGATTCTTAGGTAATGTTTCAAAAAGTCTCATGTGCCCAAACTGAATGAGACTATTCTTTGCAGGTACTGATGAATCTTGGCTTTATGATTTTCAAGTGAGTAAATTTAGTAAAATGTGACTCCTATGGTTACATTTTTCGATCACTTGTACATTTCTTTTCTATAGAAGACAGTAGTGTTCCTAAATAAATCTATATTAACTTAAGATATGAATAAATAAAGTCTTTCTTTTGAGTGTATTTATTATTTACAGATATGATACTAATAAAGAGTAGGTACTTTGTAGGTACTGTGATTCTTGGCTTTCAAATTTTCAGATGTGAATGTTTAGAAAAATCTCAACATCAACAATATGTTATATTAATAAAAACTTACACTTTCATAAGTGCATACTTCATAAGAAAATCAACCATATAGAACCATATCAGATAAACAAATCTCTCCAACGTAGATGACCTGGAGTGTATTTAAAGAACAGTCTCATTTTGACAGAAAACACAGCTAAATCATGTTCTCTTGTGTTGCTTATTGGTCTTAAAACGTACTTCTCACATAGAGTGTGATAGATTCTCTGATTATTCCCCAGAAAAACCCAAACACTGTAGGCATTATATATAATAAAATTGCAATATTGAAATATGTTTACATTGTAAAATAGCTAGTAAAAGGGAATATTTTCTATACTTTACAAGTTTCTTTTTGGCAGAATTAAATTTTTAAAATAATTACTTCTTTTTGCTTTTAAAAATTCGAAAAACGCACTTAAATCTTTGCTTCTGAATGGCTCGTTGGTCTAGGGGTATGATTCTCGCTTAGGGTGCGAGAGGTCCTGGGTTCAAATCCCAGACGAGCCCATGACTCCTTGTCATTTTCATCTTATTGTTTTTAGTTGATTCTGTAAAGCTAGCCATTTCAAGTTAGATTTTGTCAAATTCCGAAAATAGCTCTCATAACATTGTCCAAAACAAAATCCCTATGTATTAATGGGATGATTCTTTGTTAATGTTTCAAAAAGTCTCATGTGCCCAAACTGAATGAGACTATTCTTTGCAGGTACTTATGAATCTTGGCTTTATGATTTTCAAGTGAGTAAATTTAGTAAAATGTGACTCCTATGGTTACATTTTCAATGACTTGTACATTTATTTTCTGTAGAAGACAGTAGTGTTCCTAAACAAATCTATATTAACTTAAGATATGAATAAATAAAGTCTTTCTTTTGAGTGTCTTTATTATTTACAGATATGTTACTAATAAAGAGTAGGTACTTTGTAGGTACTGTGATTCTTAGCTTTTCAAATTTTCAGATGTGAATGCTTAGAAAAATCTCAACATCAACAATATGTTATATTAATAAAAACTTACACTTTCATAAGTGCATACTTTGTAAGAAAATCAACCATATGGAACCATATCAGATAAACAAATCTCTCCAACGTAGATGACCTGGAGTGTATTTAAAGAACAGTCTCATTTTGACACAAAACACAGCTAAATCATGTTCTCTTGTGATGCTTATTGGTCTTAAAACGTACTTCTCACATAGAGTGTGATAGATTCTCTGATTATTAACCAGAAAAACCCAAACACTGTAGGCATCATATATAATAAAATTGCAATATTGAAATGGGTTTACATTGTAAAATGTCTAGTTAAAGGGAATATTTTCTCTACTTTACAAGTTTCTTTTTGTCAGAATAAAATTTTTAAAATAATTACTTCTTTTTGCTTTTAAAAATTCGAAAAACACACTTAAATCTTTGCTTCTGAATGCCTCGTTGGTCTAGAAGTATGATTCTCGCTTAGGGTGCGAGAGGTCCCGGGTACAAATCCCAGACGAGCCCATGTCATTTTCATCTTATTGTTTTTAGTTGATTCAGTAAAGCTAGCCATTTGAAGATAGATTTTGTCAATTGCTCAAAATAGCTCTTATAACATTGTCCAAAACAAAATCACTATGTATTAATGGGATGATTCTTAGTCAATGTTTCAAAAAGTCTCATGTGCCCAAACTGACTGAGACTATTCTTTGCAGGTACTTATGAATCTTGGCTTTATGATTTTGAAGTGAGTAAATTTAGTAAAATGTGACTTCTATGGTTACATTTTTGATGACTTGTACATTTCTTTTCTATAGTAGACAGTAGTGTTCCTAAATAAATCTATATTAACTTAAGATATTAATAAATAAAGTCTTTCTTTTGAGTGTCTTTATTATTTACAGATATGATACTAATAAAGAGTAGGTACTTTGTAGGTACTGTGATTCTTGGCTTTCAAATTTTCAGATGTGAATGCTTAGAAAAATCTCAACATCAACAATATGTTATATTAATAAAAACTTACACTTTCATAAGTGCATACTTCTTAAGAAAATCAACCATATGGAACCATATCAGATAAACAAATCTCTCCAACGTAGATGACCTGGAGTGTATTTAAAGAACAGTCTCATTTTGACACAAAACACAGCTAAATCATGTTCTCTTGTGTTGCTTAATGGTCTAAAAACGTACTTCTCACATAGAGTGTGATAGATTCTCTGATTATTCCCCAGAAAAACCCAAACACTGTAGGCATCATGTATAATAAAATTGCAATATTGAAATGGGTTTACATTGTAAAATGTCTAGTTAAAGGTAATATTTTCTATACTTTACAAGTTTCTTTTTGTCAGAATTAAATTTTTAAAATAATTACTTCTTTTTGCTTTTAAAAATTCGAAAAACGCACTTAAATTTTTGCTTCTGAATGGCTCGTTGGTCTAGGGGTATGATTTTTGCTTAGGGAGCGAGAGATCCTGGGTTCAAATCCCGGACAAGCCCATGACTCTGTCATTTTCATCTCATTGTTTTTAGTTGATTCAGTAAAGCTAGCCATTTCAAGTTAGATTTTGTCAATTTCCAAAAATAGCTCTCATAACATTGTCCAAAACAAAATTCCTATGTATTAATGGGATGATTCTTAGTTAATGTTTCAAAAAGTCTCATGTGCCCAAACTGAATGAGACTATTCTTTGCAGGTACTTATGAATCTTGGCTTTATGATTCTCAAGTGAGTAAATTTAGTAAAATGTGACTCCTATGGTTACATTTTCGATGACTTGTACATTTCTTTTCTATAGAAGACAGTAGTGTTCCTAAATAAATCTATATTAACTTAATGTATGAATAAATAAAGTCTTTCTTTTGAGTATCTTTATTATTTACAGATATGATACTAATAAAGAGTAGATACTTTGTAGGTACTGTAAATTGTTGGGTTTCAAACTTTCAGATGTGAATGCTTAGAAAAATCTCAACATCAACAATATGTTATATTAATAAAAACTTACACTTTCATAAGTGCATACTTCTTAAGAAAATCAACCATATGGAACCATATCAGATAAACAAATCTCTCCAACGTAGATGACCTGGAGTGTATTTAAAGAACAGTCTCATTTTGACACAAAACACAGCTAAATCATGTTCTCTTGTTTTGCTTATTGGTCTAAAAACGTACTTCTCACATAGAGTGTGATAGATTCTCTGATTATTCCCCAGAAAAACCCAAACACTGTAGGCATCATATATAATAAAATTGCAATATTGAAATGGGTTTACATTGTAAAATGTCTAGTTAAAGGTAATATGTTCGATACATGAAGCATGAATTATAAATCATGAATCATGAATTCTGAATGGAATCATGAATCATGAATCATGAATTGAGTCATCAATCATGAATCATAAATTGAATCATGAATCATGAATCATAAATTGAATCACGAATCATGAATCATGAATTGAATCATGAATCATGAATCATGAATCGAATCATGAATCATGAAGCATGAATTATAAATCATGAATCATGAATAATGAATGGAATTATGAATCATGAATCATGAATTGAATCATGAATCATGAATCATAAATTGAATCATGAATCATGAATCATGAATTGAATCATGAATCATGAATTGAATCATGAATCATGAATCATGAATTGAATCATGAATCATGAATCGAATCATGAATCATGAATCAAGAATCATGAATCGAATCATGAATTGAATCATGAATCATAAATCATGAATTGAATCATGAATCATGAATTGAATCATGAATCATGAATCAAGAATCATGAATCGAATCATGAATCATGAATTGAATCAAGAATCATGAATCATGAATTATGAATCATGAATTGAATCATGAAACATGAATCGAATCATGAATTAAATCATGAATTGAATCAAGAATCATGAATCATGAATTGAAACATGAATCATGAATCATTAATTTATTCATGAATCATGAATCATGAATCGAATCATGAATCATGAATTTAATCATGAATCATGAATCATGAATTGAATCATGAATCATGAAACATGAATCAAATCATGAATCATGATTTAAGAATCATGAATCGAATCATGAATCATGAATCATGAATCATGAATTGAATCATGAATCATGAATCGAATCATGAATCATGAAGCATGAATTATAAATCATGAATCATGAATTCTGAATGGAATCATGAATCATGAATCATGAATTGAGTCATCAATCATGAATCATAAATTGAATCATGAATCATGAATCATGAATTGAATAATGAATCATGAATTATGAATTGAATCATGAATCATGAAACATGAATCGAATCATGAATCATAATTTAAGAATCATGAATCGAATCATGAATCATGAATCATGAATCATGAATTAAATCATGAATCATGAATCATGAATCGAATCATGAATCATGAAGCATGAATTATAAATCATGAATCATGAATACTGAATGGAATTATGAATCATAAATCATGAATTGAATCATGAATCATGAATCATAAATTGAATCATGAATCATGAATCATGAATTGAATCAAGAATCATGAATTGAATCATGAATCATGAATCATGAATTGAATCATGAATCATGAATCGAATCATGAATCATGAATCATGAATCAAGAATCATGAATCGAATCATGAATCATGAATTGAATCAAGAATCATGAATCATGAATTATGAATCATGAATTGAATCATGAAACATGAATCGAATCATGAATTAAATCATGAATTGAATCAAGAATCATGAATCATGAATTGAAACATGAATCATGAATCATGAATTTATTCATGAATCATGAATCATGAATCGAATCATGAATCATGAATTTAATCATGAATCATGAATCATGAATCTAATCATGAATCATGAATCAAATCATGAATTGAATCATGAATTGAATCATGAATCATGAACTGAATCATGAATCATGAATTGAATCATGAATCATGAATCATGAATCAAGAATCATGAATCGAATCATGAATCATGAATTGAATCAAGAATCATGAATCATGAATTGAATCAAGAATCATGAATCATGAATTATGAATCATGAATAGAATCATGAAACATGAATCGAATCATGAATTAAATCATGAATTGAATCAAGAATTATGAATCATGAATTGAAACATGAATCATGAATCATGAATCGAATCATGAATCATGATTTAAGAATCATGAATCGAATCATGAACCATGAATTGAATCATGAATCATGAATTGAATCATAAATTGAATCATGAATTGAATTTATGAATTGAATCATGAATCATGAATTGAATCATGAATCATGAATTATGAATTGAATCATGAATCATGAATTGAATCATGAATCATGAATCATGAATCGAATCATGAATCATGAATTTAATCATGAATCATGAATCAAATCATGAATTTAATCATGAATCGAATCATAAATTGAATCATGAATCATGAATTGAATCATGAATCATAAATTTAATCATGAATCATGAATCATGAATTATGAATTGAATCATGAGTCATAAATTGAATCATGAATCATGAATCATGAATCATGAATTGAATCATGAATCATGAATCATGAATCGAATCATGAATCATGATTTAAGAATCATGAATCGAATCATAAATCATAAATCAAATCATGAGTCATGAATTGAATCAGGAATCGAATCATGAATTGAATCATGAATCGTGAATTGAATCATGAATCATGAATTATGAATCATGAATTGAATCATGAATCATGAATCATAAATTGAATCATGAATTAAATCATTAATCATGAATCATGAATTGAATCATGAATCATGAATCATGAATCATGAATTGAATCGTGAATCATGAATCATGAATCGATTCATGAATCATGAATTGAATCATGAATCCTGAATCATGAATCATGAATTGAATCGTGAATCATGAATCATGAATCGATTCATGAATCATGAATTGAATCATGAATCATAAATCGAATCATGAGTCATGAATTGAATCAGGAATCAAATCATGAATTGAATCATGAATCATGAATTGAATCATGAATCGTGAATTAAATCATGAATCATGAATCATGAATTGAATCATGAATCATGAATTATGAATAATGAATCATGAATTGAATCATGAATCATAATTCATGAATCATGAATCATGAATTGAATCATGAATCATGAATCATGAATTGAATAATGAATTATAAATTGAATCATGAATCATGAATCATGAATTGAATCATGAATTGAATCATAATTTGAATCATAAATTGAATCATGAATCATGAATTGAATCATAAATTGAATCATGAATCATGAATCATGAATTGAATCATGAATCATGAATCATGAATAATGAATCGAATCATGAATCATGAATTGAATCAAGAATCATGAATCATGAATTATGAATCATAAATTGAATCATGAATCATAATTCATGAATCATGAATCATGAATTAAATCATGAATTGAATCATGAATCATGAATTGAATCATGAATCATGAATCATGAATTGAATCATGAATCATGAATCATGAATTGAATCGTGAATCATGAATCATGAATCGATTCATGAATCATGAATTGAATCATGAATCATAAATCGAATCATGAGTCATGAATTGAATCAGGAATCGAATCATGCATTGAATCATGAATTATGAATTGAATCATGAATCGTGAATTAAATCATGAATCATGAATCATGAATTGAATCATGAATCATGAATTATGAATAATGAATCATGAATTGAATCATGAATCATAATTCATGAATCATGAATCATGAATTGAATCATGAATCATGAATCATGAATTGAATAATGAATCATTAATTGAATCATGAATCATGAATCATGAATTGAATCATGAATTGAATCATAATTTGAATCATAAATTAAATCATGAATCATGAATTGAATCATAAATTGAATCATGAATCATGAATCATGAATTGAATCATGAATCATGAAACATGAATCATATATTGAATCATGAATCATGAATCATGAATAATGAATCGAATCATGAATACTGAATCGAATCATGAATCATGAATCTAGAATCATGAATCGAATCATAAATCATGAATTGAATCAAGAATCATGAATCATGAATTATGAATCATGAATTGAATCATGAATCATAATTCATGAATCATGAATCATGAATTAAATCATGAATTGAATCATGAATCATGAATTGAATCATGAATCATGAATCATGAATTTAATCATGAATCATGAATCATAATTTTAATCATGAATCATGAATTTAATCATGAATTATGAATCATGAATCAAATCATGAATTGAATCATGAATCGAATCATAAATTGAATCATGAATCATGAATTCAATCATGAATCATGAATTCAATCATGAATCATGAATCATGAACCATGAATTCAATCATGAATCATGATTTAAGAATCAAGAATTGAATCACGAATCATGAATCATGAATTGAATCATGAATCATGAATCATGAATCGAATCATGAATCATGAATTATGAATCATGAATCATGAATCATGAACCATGAATTCAATCATGAATCATGATTTAAGAATCAAGAATTGAATCACGAATCATGAATCATGAATTGAATCATGAATCATGAATCGAATCATGAATCATGAATTATGAATCATGAATTATGAATCATGAATCATGAATTGAATCATGTATCATGAATACTGAATGGAATCATGAATCATGAATTGAAACATGAATCATGAATTGAATCATAAATTGAATTATGAATTGAATCATGAATTAAATCATGAATCATAATTTGAATCATGAATCATGAATTATGAATTGAATCATGAATCATAAATCGAATCATGATTCATGAATTGAATCAGGAATCGCATCATGAATTGAATCATAAATCATGAATCATGAATTGAATCATGAATAATGAATTGAATCATGAATCATGATTTGAATCATGAATTGAATCATGAATCATGAATCATGATTTGAATCATGAATCATGAATCATGAATCATGATTTGAATCATGAATCATGAATCATGAATTGAATCATGAATTGAATCATGAATCATAAATCATGAATTGAATCATGAATCATGAATCATGAATTGAATCATGAATCATGAATTGAATCATGAATCATGAATCATGAATCATGAATTAAATCATGAATCGAATCACAAATCATGAATTGAATCAAGAATCATGAATTATGAATCATGAATTCAATCATGAATCATGAATCATGAATAATGAATCATGTATAATGAATCATGAATTAAATCATGAATTAAATCATGAATCATGAATCATGAATTGAATCATGAATCATGAATTGAATCATGATTCATGAATCATGAATCGAATCATGATTCATGAATCGTGAATCGAATCATGAATCATGAATGAAATCATGAATTGAATCATGAATCTAATCATGAATTGAATGATGAATCATGAATTGAATCATGAATCATGAATTGAATCATAAATTGAAGCATGAATCATGAATTATGAATTATGAATTGAATCATGAATCATAAATTGAATCATGAATCATGAATTGAATCATGAATCATGAATCATGAATGATAAATTGAATCATGAATCATGAATCATGAATTGAATAATGAATTGAATCATGAATCATGAATTGAATCATGAATCATGAATTGAATCATGAATCGAATCATGAAATATGAATTGAATCATGAATCATAAATCATAAATTGAATCTTGAATCATGAATTGAATCATGAATCATGAATCATGAATCAAATCATGAATTGAATCATGAATTGAATCATGAATTGAATCATGAATCATGAATTCAATTATGAATCATGAATTGAATCATGAATCATGGATTGAATCATGAATCATGAATCATGAATTGAATTATGAATCATGAATCCTGAATCGAATCATGAATCATGATTTAAGAATCATGAATCGAATCATGAATACTGAATGGAATCATGAATCATGAATTTAATCATGAATTGAATCATGAATCATGAATTGAATCATGAATCATGAATTATGAATTGAATCATCAATCATGAATCATAAATCGAATCATGAGTCATGAATTGAATCAGGAATCGAATCATGAATTGAATCATGAATCATGAATTGAATCATGAATCGTGAATTGAATCATGAATCATGAATTGAATCATGAATCATGAATCATGAATTGAATCATGAATCATGAACTGAATCATGAATCTTGAATCATGAATCATAAATTGAATAATGAATCATGAATTGAATCATGAATCATGAATCATGAATCATGAATCGAATCATGAGTCATGAATTGAATCATGAATTGAATCATGAATCATGAATTGAATCATGAATCATGAATTGAATCATGAATCATGAATCAGAAATCAAATCATGAATCATTAATTGAATCATGAATCGAATCATGAATTGAATCATGAATCATGAATTGAATCATAAATCATGAATTATGAATCATGAATCATGAATTAAATCATGAATCTTGAGTTATGAATTGAATCATAAATTGAATCATGAATCATGAATTATGAATTGAATAATGAATTGAATCATGAATCATGAATCGAATCATGAATCATGAATCATGAATTATGAATCATGAATCATGAATTGAATCATGAATCATGAATCGAATCATGAATCATGAATTATGAATCATGAATTATGAATCATGAATTATGAATCATAAATCATGAATTGAATCATGAATCCTGATTGGAATCATGAATTAAATCATGAATCATGAATTTAATCATGAATCATGAATTATGAATTGATTCATGAATCATAAATCGAATCATGATTCATGAATTGAATCAGGAATCGAATCATGAATTGAATCATAAATCATGAATCATGAATCATGAATTGAATCATGAATCATGAATCATGAATCATGAATTGAATAATGAATCATGAATTATGAATCATGAATTGAATCATGGAACATGAATCATGAATTATGAATCATGATTTAAATCATGAATTGAATCATGAATCATGAATCATGATTTGAATCATGAATCATGAATCATAAATTGAATCATGAATCATGAATTGAATCATGAATCATGAATTATGAATCATGAATTCAATCATGAATCATGAATCATGAATCATGATTTGAATCATGATACATGAATCATGAATTAAATCATGAATTGAATGATGAATCATGAATCATGAATTGAATCATGAATCATGAATCATGAATTGAATCATGAATCATGAATTGAATCAAGAATCATGAATTATGAATCATGAATTCAATCATGAATCATGAATTAAATCATGAATTGAATCATGAATCATGAATCATGAATTCAATCATGAATCATGAATCATGAATCGAATTATGAATCATGAATCAAATCATGAATTGAATCATGAATTTAATCATGAATTGAATCATGAATCATGAATCATAAATTGAATCATGAATCATGAATTGAATCATAAATTGAATCATGAATTATGAATTATGAATTAAATCATGAATCATGAATTGAATCATGATTCACGAATCATGAATTGAATCATGAATCAAGAATTGAATCATGAATCATAAATCATGAATCATGAATGATAAATTGAATCATGAATTAAATCATGAATCATGAATCATGAATCGAATCATGAATTGAATCATGAATCGAATCATGAATTGAATCATGAATCATGAATTGAATTATGAATCATGAATTGAATCATGAATCATGAATTATGAATTGAATCATCAATCATGAATCATAAATCGAATCATGAGTCATGAATTGAATCAGGAATCGAATCATGAATTGAATCATGAATCATGAATCGTGAATTGAATCATGAATCATGAATTGAATCATGAATCATGAATCATGAATTGAATCATGAATCATGAATTATGAATCATGAATTGAATCATGAATCATAAATCATGAATCATGAATTGAATCATGAATCATGAACTGAATCATGAATCTTGAATCATGAATCATAAATTGAATAATGAATCATGAATTGAATCATGAATCATGAATCATGATTTGAATCATGAATCGAATCATGAGTCATGAATTGAATCATGAATTGAATCATGAATCATGAATTGAATCATGAATTGAATCATGAATCATGAATTGAATCATGAATCATGAATCATAAATCAAATCATGAATCATTAATTGAATCATGAATTGAATCATAATTTGAATCATAAATCATGAATTGAATCATAAATCATGAATTATGAATCATGAATCATGAATTAAATCATGAATCTTGAGTTATGAATTGAATCATGAATCTTGAGTTATGAATTGAATCATGAATTGAATCATGAATCATGAATTATGAATTGAATAATGAATTGAATCATGAATCATGAATCGAATCATGAATCATGAATCATGAATTGAATCATGAATCATGAATCATGAATTGAAGCATGAATCATGAATCATGAATTATGAATCATGAATCATAAATCATGAATCATGAATCATGAATTGAATCATGAATTATGAATACTGCATAGAATCATGAATCATGAATTGAATCATGAATCATGAATTGAATAATAAATTGAATTATGAATTAAATCATGAATTGAATCATGAATCATGAATTGAATCATGAATAATGAATTATGATTTGAATCATGAATCATAAAACAAATCATGATTCATGAATTGAATCATGAATCGAATCATGAATTGAATCATGAATCATGAATCATGAATCATGAATTGAATCATGAATCATGAATCATGAATTGAATAATGAATCATGAATCATGAATCATGAATTGAATCATGAATCATGAATTATGAATCATGAATTGAATCATGAATCATGAATCATGAATTATGAATCATGATTTGAATCATGAATTGAATCATGATTCATGAATAATGATTTGAATCATGAATCATAAATTGAATCATGAATCATGAATTGAATCATGAATCATGAATTGAATCATGAATCATGAATTATGAATTGAATCATCAATCATGAATCATAAATCGAATCATGAGTCATGAATTGAATCAGGAATCAAATCATAATTTGAATCATGAATCATGAATTGAATCATGAATCGTGAATTGAATCATGAATCGTGAATCATGAATTGAATTATGAATCATGAATTATGAATCATGAATTGAATCATAAATCATGAATCATGAATTGAATCATGAATTGAATCATGAATCATGAATCATGAACTGAATCATGAATCATGAATCTTGAATCATGAATCATAAATTGAATCATGAATCATGAATTGAATCATGAATTTAATCATGAATCATGAATCATGAATCGAATCATGAATCATGAATTGAATCATGAATTGAATCATGAATCATGAATCATGAATCGAATCATGAATCATGAATTGAATCAGGAATTGAATCATGAATCATGAATCATGAATTGAATCATGAATCAAGAATTGAATCATGAATCATAAATCATGAATCATGAATGATAAATTGAATCATGAATTAAATCATGAATCATGAATCATGAATCGAATCATGAATTGAATCATGAATCGAATCATGAATTGAATCATGAATTATGAATTGAATTATGAATCATGAATTGAATCATGAATCATGAATTATGAATTGAATCATCAATCATGAATCATAAATCGAATCATGAGTCATGAATTGAATCAGGAATCGAATCATGAATTGAATCATGAATCATGAATCGTGAATTGAATCATGAATCATGAATTGAATCATGAATCATGAATCATGAATTGAATCATGAATCATGAATTATGAATCATGAATTGAATCATGAATCATAAATCATGAATCATGAATTGAATCATGAATCATGAACTGAATCATGAATCTTGAATCATGAATCATAAATTGAATAATGAATCATGAATTGAATCATGAATCATGAATCATGATTTAAATCATGAATCATGAATCGAATCATGAGTCATGAATTGAATCATGAATTGAATCATGAATCATGAATTGAATCATGAATTGAATCATGAATCATGAATTGAATCATGAATCATGAATCATAAATCAAATCATGAATCATTAATTGAATCATGAATTGAATCATGAATTGAATCATAAATCATGAATTGAATCATAAATCATGAATTATGAATCATGAATCATGAATTAAATCATGAATCTTGAGTTATGAATTGAATCATGAATCTTGAGTTATGAATTGAATCATGAATTGAATCATGAATCATGAATTATGAATTGAATAATGAATTGAATCATGAATCATGAATCGAATCATGAATCATGAATCATGAATTGAATCATGAATCATGAATCATGAATTGAAGCATGAATCATGAATCATGAATTATGAATCATGAATCATAAATCATGAATCATGAATCATGAATTGAATCATGAATTATGAATACTGCATAGAATCATGAATCATGAATTGAATCATGAATCATGAATTGAATAATAAATTGAATTATGAATTAAATCATGAATTGAATCATGAATCATGAATTGAATCATGAATCATGAATTATGATTTGAATCATGAATCATAAAACAAATCATGATTCATGAATTGAATCATGAATCGAATCATGAATTGAATCATGAATCATGAATCATGAATCATGAATTGAATCATGAATCATGAATCATGAATTGAATAATGAATCATGAATCATGAATCATGAATTGAATCATGAATCATGAATTATGAATCATGAATTGAATCATGAATCATGAATCATGAATTATGAATCATGATTTGAATCATGAATTGAATCATGATTCATGAATAATGATTTGAATCATGAATCATGAATCATAAATTGAATCATGAATCATGAATTGAATCATGAATCATGAATTGAATCATGAATCATGAATTATGAATTGAATCATCAATCATGAATCATAAATCGAATCATGAGTCATGAATTGAATCAGGAATCGAATCATAATTTGAATCATGAATCATGAATTGAATCATGAATCGTGAATTGAATCATGAATCGTGAATCATGAATTGAATTATGAATCATGAATTATGAATCATGAATTGAATCATAAATCATGAATCATGAATTGAATCATGAATTGAATCATGAATCATGAATCATGAACTGAATCATGAATCATGAATCTTGAATCATGAATCATAAATTGAATCATGAATCATGAATTGAATCATGAATTTAATCATGAATCATGAATCATGAATCGAATCATGAATCATGAATTGAATCATGAATTGAATCATGAATCATGAATCATGAATCGAATCATGAATCATGAATTGAATCAGGAATTGAATCATGAATCATGAATTGAATCATGAATCGAATCATGAATCATGAATTGAATCATGAATCATGATTAATAAATCAAATCATGAATCATGAATTGAATCATGAATTGAATCATAAATCATGAATTATGAATCATGAATCATGAATTGAATCATGAATCATGAGTTTTGAATTGAATCATGAATTGAATCATGAATCATGAATTATGAATTGAATCATGAATTGAATCATGAATCATGAATCATGAATCATGAATCATGAATCGAATCATTAATCATGAATCATGAATTATGAATCATGAAACATGAATTGAATCATGAATCATGAATTGAATCATAAATTTAATTATGAATTGAATCATGAATCATGAATTGAATCATGAATCATGAATTGAATCATGAATCATGAATCATAAATCGAATCATGATTCATGAATTCAATAAGGAATCGAATCATGAATTGAATCATGAATTGAATCATTAATTGAATCATGAATCATGAATTGAATCATGAATCATGAATTATGAATTGAATCATGAATCATGAATCATAAATTGAATCATGAGTCATGAATTAAATCAGGAATCGAATCATGAATTGAATTATGAATCATGAATTGAATCATGAATCGTGAATTTAATCATGAATCATGAATTGAATCATGAATCATGAATTATGAATCATGAATTGAATCATGAATCATGAATCATGAATCATGAATTGAATAATGAATTATGAATCATGAATCATGAATTGAATCATGAATCATGAATTATGAATCATGAATTGAATCATGAAATATGAATCATGAATTATGAATCATGATTTGAATCATGAATTGAATCATGAATCATGAATAATGATTTGAATCATGAATCATGAATCATAAATTGAATCATGAATCATGAATTGAATCATGAATTGAATCATGAATCATGAATCATGAATTGAATCATGAATCATGATTTCAATCATGAATCATGAATCATAAATCGAATCATGAATCATGAATTGAATCATGAATTGAATCATGAATCATGAATTGAATCATGAATCGAATCATGAATCATGAATAATAAATCAAATCATGAATCATTAATTGAATCATGAATTGAATCATAAATCATGAATTATGAATCATGAATCATGAATTGAATCATGAATCATGAGTTTTGAATTGAATCATGAATTGAATCATGAATCATAAATTATGAATTGAATCATGAATTGAATCATGAATCATGAATCATGAATTTAATCATGAATCATGAATCATGAATCGAATCATTAATCATGAATCATGAATTATGAATCATGAAACATGAATTGAATCATGAATCATAAATTGAATCATAAATTTAATTATGAATTGAATCATGAATTGAATCATGAATCATGAATTGAATCATGAATCATGAATTGAATCATTAATCATGAATCATAAATCGAATCATGATTCATGAATTCAATAAGGAATCGAATCATGAATTGAATCATGAATTGAATCATTAATTGAATCATGAATCATGAATTGAATCATGAATCATGAATTATGAATTGAATCATGAATCATGAATCATAAATTGAATCATGAGTCATGAATTAAATCAGGAATCGAATCATGAATTGAATTATGAATCATGAATTGTGAATTGAATCATGAATCATGAATTGAATCATGAATCATGAATTATGAATCATGAATTGAATCATGAATCATGAATTGAATCATGAATTGAATCATGAATCATGAATTGAATCATGAATCATGAATCATGAATTGAATCATGAATCATGAATCATGAATCGAATCATGAATCATGAATCAAATCATGAATTGAATCATGAATCTAATCATGAATTGAATCATGAATCATGAATTGAATCATGAATCATGAATCATGAATCATAAATTGAATCATGAATCATGAATTGAATCATAAATTGAATCATGAATCATGAATTATGAATTATGAATCATGAATCATGAATCATGAATCATGAATTGAATCATGAATCATGAATCATGAATTGAATCATGAATTGAATCATGAATCATGAATCATAAATTGAATCATGAATCATGAATTGAATCATGAATTGAATCATGAATTGAATCATGAATCATGAATTGAATCATAAATCATGAATTATGAATTGAATCATGAATAATGAATCATAAATCGAATCATGAGACATGAATTGAATCAGGAATCGAATCATAATTTGAATCATGAATCATGAATTGAATCATAAATCGTGAATTGAATCATAAATCATGAATTAAATCATGAATCATGTGTAATGAATCATGAATTGAATCATAAATCAAGAATCATGAATCATGAATTGAATCATGAATTGAATCATGAATCATGAATCATGAACTGAATCATGAATCATGAATCTTGAATAATGAATCATAAATTGAATCATGAATTATGAATTGTATCATGAATTGAATCATGAATCATGAATCATGAATTGAATCATGAATCATGATTTCAATCATGAATCATGAATCATGAATTATGAATTGAATCATGAATTGAATCATGAATCATGAATTATCAATTGAATCATGAATTGAATCATGAATCATGAATCATGAATTGAATCATGAATCATGAATCGAATCATGAATCATGAATCATAAATCATGAATTATGAATCATGAATTATGAATCATGAATCATGAATTGAATCATGAATCATAAATCGAATCATGATTCATGAATTGAATCATAAATCATGAATCATGAATCATGAATTGAATCATGAATCATGAATTATGAATCATGAATTGAATCATGAATCATGAATCATGAATCATGAATTGAATCTTGAATCATGAATTATGAATCATGAATTGAATCATGAATCATGAATCATGAATTATGAATCATGAATCATGAATTATGAATCATGATTTGAATCATGAATTGATTCATGAATCATGAATCATGATTTGAATCATGCATCATGAATCATGAATCATAAATTGAATCATGAATCATGAATTGATTCATGAATTAAATCATGAATCATGAATCATGAAATGAATCATGAATCATGAATTGAATCATGAATCATGAATTGAATCATGAATCATGAATCATGAATTATGAATCATGAATTCAATCATGAATCATGAATCATGAATCATGAATTAAATCATGAATCGAATCATAAATCATGAATTGAATCAAGAATCATGAATCATGAAATATGAATCATGAATTGAATCATGAATCATGAATCATGAATTAAATCATGAATTGAATCATGAATCATGAATTGAATCATGAATCATGAATCATGAATCGAATCATGAATCATGAATCAAATCATGAATTGAATCATGAATCATGAATCATGAATTAAATCATGAATTGAATCATGAATCATGAATTGAATCATGAATTATGAATTATGAATTAAATCATGAATCATGAATTGAATCATGAATCTAATCATGAATCGAATCATGAATCATGAATTGAATCATGAATCATGAATCATGAATCATAAATTGAATCATGAATCATGAATTAAATCATAAATTGAATCATGAATCATGAATTATGAATTATGAATTAAATCATGAATCATGAATTGAATCATGAATCATGAATCATGAATTGAATCATGAATTGAATAATGAATAATGAATTGAATCATGAATCATGAATCATGAATCATGAATGATAAATTGAATCATGAATCATGAATCATGAATTGAATCATGAATTGAATCATGAATCATGAATTGAATCATACATCATGAATTGAATCAGGAATCATGAATCATGAATTGAATCATAAATTGAATCATGAATCATGAATCGAATCATAAATCATGAATCAATAATCATGAATCAAATCATGAATTATGAATTGAATCATGAATCATAAATCATAAATTGAATCTTGAATCATGAATTGAATCATGAATCATGAATCATGAATCGAATCATGAATTGAATCATGAATCGAATCATGAATTGAATCATGAATCATGAATTGAATTATGAATCATGAATTGAATCATGAATCATGAATTGAATTATGAATCATGAATTGAATCATGAATCATGGATTGAATCATGAATCATGAATCATGAATTGAATTATGAATCATGGATCCTGAATGGAATCATGAATCATAATTTAAGAATCATGAATCGAATCATGAATACTGAATGGAATCATGAATCATGAATTGAATCATGAATTGAATCATGAATCATGAATCATGAATTATGAATCATGATTTGAATCATGAATTGATTCATGAATTATGAATCATGATTTGAATCATGAATCATGAATCATGAATCATAAATTGAATCATGAATCATGAATTGATTCATGAATTAAATCATGAATCATGAATCATGAAATGAATCATGAATCATGAATTGAATCATGAATCATGAATTGAATCATGAATCATGAATCATGAATTATGAATCATGAATTCAATCATGAATCATGAATCATGAATCATGAATCATGAATTAATTCATGAATCGAATCATAAATCATGAATTGAATCAAGAATCATGAATCATGAAATATGAATCATGAATTCAATCATGAATCATGAATCATGAATCATGAATTAAATCATGAATTCAATCATAATTCATGAATCATGTATTGAATCATGAATCATGAATCATGAATCGAATCATGAATCATGAATCAAATCATGAATTGAATCATGAATCTAATCATGAATTGAATCATGAATCATGAATTGAATCATGAATCATAAATTAAATCATAAATTGAATCATGAATCATGAATTATGAATTAAATCATGAATCATGAATCATGAATTGAATCATGAATCATGAATCATGAATTGAATCATGAATTGAATAATGAATCATGAATTGAATCATGAATCATGAATCATGAATCATGAATGATAAATTGAATCATGAATCATGAATTGAATCATGAATTGAATCATGAATCATGAATTGAATCATGAATCATGAATTGAATCATGAATCATGAATCATGAATTGAATCATAAATTGAATAATGAATCATGAATCATGAATCGAATCATAAATCATGAATCAATAATCATGAATCAAATCATGAATTATGAATTAAATCATGAATCATAAATCATAAATTGAATCTTGAATCATGAATTGAATCATGAATCATGAATCATGAATCGAATCATGAATTGAATCATGAATCGAATCATGAATTGAATCATGAATCATGAATTGAATTATGAATCATGAATTGAATCATGAATCATGAATTGAATTATGAATCATGAATTGAATCATGAATCATGGATTGAATCATGAATCATGAATCATGAATTGAATTATGAATCATGGATCCTGAATGGAATCATGAATCATAATTTAAGAATCATGAATCGAATCATGAATACTGAATGGAATCATGAATCATGAATTGAATCATGAATTGAATCATGAATCATGAATCGAATCATGAATCATGAATTATGAATTGAATCATCAATCATGAATCATAAATCGAATCATGAGTCATGAATTGAATCAGGAATCGAATCATAATTTGAATCATGAATCATGAATTGAATCATGAATCGTGAATTGAATCATGAATCATAAATCATGAATCATGAATTAAATCATGAATTGAATCATGAATCATGAACTCAATCATGAATCATGAATCTTGAATCATGAATCATAAATTGAATAATGAATCATGAATTGAATCATGAATTGAATCATGAATCATGAATCATGAATTGAATCATGAATCATGATTTCAATCATGAATCATGAATCATGAATCGAATCATGAATCATGAATTGAATCATGAATTGAATCATGAATCATGAATTGAATCATGAATTGAATCATGAATCATGAATTGAATCATGAATCATGAATCATAAATCAAATCATGAATCATTAATTGAATCATGAATTGAATCATGAATCATGAATTGAATCATGAATCATGAATTATGAATCATAAATCATGAATTGAATCATGAATCATGAGTTATGAATTGAATCATGAATCGAATCATGAATCATGAATCATGATTTATGAATCAAGAATCATGAATCATAAATCGAATCATGAGTCATGAATTGAATCAGGAATCGAATCATGAATTGAATCATGAATCATAAATTGAATCATGAATCATGAATTATGAATTTAATCATGAATAATGAATCATAAATCGAATCATGAGTCATGAATTGAATCAGGAATCGAATCATAATTTGAATCATGAATCATGAATTGAATCATGAATCGTGAATTGAATCATGAATCATGAATTAAATCATGAATCATGTGTAATGAATCATGAATTGAATCATAAATCAAGAATCATGAATCATGAATTGAATCATGAATTGAATCATGAATCATGAATCATGAACTGAATCATGAATCATGAATCTTGAATCATGAATCATAAATTGAATCATGAATTATGAATTGTATCATGAATTGAATCATGAATCATGAATCATGAATTGAATCATGAATCATGATTTCAATCATGAATCATGAATCATGAATTATCAATTGAATCATGAATTGAATCATGAATCATGAATTATCAATTGAATCATGAATTGAATCATGAATCATGAATCATGAATTGAATCATGAATCGAATCATGAATCATGAATCATAAATCATGAATTATGAATCATGAATTATGAATCTTGAATCATGAATTGAATCATGAATACTGAATGGAATCATGAATCATGAATTGAATCATGAATCATGAATTGAATCATAAATTGAATCATGAATCATGAATTGAATCATGAATCATGAATTATGAATTGATTCATGAATCATAAATCGAATCATGATTCATGAATTGAATCATAAATCATGAATCATGAATTGAATCATGAATCATGAATCATGAATCATGAATTGAATCATGAATCATGAATCATGAATTGAATCATGAATTATGAATCATGAATTGAATCATGAATCATGAATTATGAATCATGATTTGAATCATGAATTGATTCATGAATCATGAATCATATTTTGAATCATGAATCATGAATCATGAATCATAAATTGAATCATGAATCATGAATTGATTCATGAATTAAATCATGAATCATGAATCATGAAATGAATCATGAATCATGAATCATGAATTGAATCATGAATCATGAATCATGAATTATGAATCATGAATTAAATCATGAATCGAATCATAAATCATGAATTGAATCAAGAATCATGAATCATGAAATTTGAATCATGAATTCAATCATGAATCATGAATCATGAATCATGAATTAAATCATGAATTGAATCATGAATCATGAATCATGAATTGAATCATGATTCATGAATCATGAATTGAATCATGAATCATGAATCATGAATTAAATCATGAATCATGAATCATGAATCGAATCATGAATCATGAATCTAATCATGAATTGAATCATGAATCTAATCATGAATTGAATCATGAATCATGAATTGAATCATGAATCATGAATCATGAATCATGAATCATAAATTGAATCATGAATCATGAATTGAATCATAAATTGAATCATGAATCATGAATTATGAATTATGAATTGAATCATGAATCATGAATCATGAATTGAATCATGAATTGAATAATGAATCATGAATTGAATCATGAATCATGAATCATGAATGATAAATTGAATCATGAATCATGAATCATGAATTGAATCATGAATTGAATCATGAATCATGAATTGAATCATGAATCATGAATTGAATCATGATTCATGAATCATGAATTGAATCATAAATTGAATCATGAATCATGAATCATGAATCGAATCATAAATCATGAATCCATAATCATGAATCAAATCATGAATTATGAATTGAATCATGAATCATAAATCATAAATTGAATCTTGAATCATGAATTGAATCATGAATCGAATCATGAATTGAATCATGAATCATGAATTGAATTATGAATCATGAATTGAATCATGAATCATGAATTGAATTATGAATCATGAATTGAATCATGAATCATGGATTGAATCATGAATCATGAATCATGAATTAAATTATGAATCATGGATCCTGAATGGAATCATGAATCATAATTTAAGAATCATGAATCGAATCATGAATACTGAATGGAATCATGAATCATGAATTGAATCATGAATTGAATCATGAATCATGAATTATCAATTGAATCATGAATTGAATCATGAATCATGAATCATGAATTGAATCATGAATCATGAATCGAATCATGAATCATGAATCATAAATCATGAATTATGAATCATGAATTATGAATCATGAATCATGAATTGAATCATGAATACTGAATGGAATCATAAATCATGAATTGAATCATGAATCATGAATTGAATCATAAATTGAATTATGAATTGAATCATGAATTGAATCATGAATCATGAATTGAATCATGAATCATGAATTATGAATTGTTTCATGAATCATAAATCGAATCATGAATTGAATCATGAATCATGAATCATGAATTGAATCATGAATCATGAATTGAATCATGAATCATGAATCATGAATTGAATCATGAATCATGAATTATGAATCATGAATTGAATCATGAATCATGAATCATGAATTATGAATCATGATTTGAATCATGAATTGATTCATGAATCATGAATCATGATTTGAATCATGAATCATGAATCATGAATCATGAATCATAAATTGAATCATGAATCATGAATTGATTCATGAATTAAATCATGAATCATGAATCATGAAATGAATTATGAATCATGAATTCAATCATGAATCATGAATCATGAATCATGATTCATGAATTAAATCATGAATCGAATCATAAATCATGAATTGAATCAAGAATCATGAATCATGAAATATGAATCATGAATTCAATCATGAATCATGAATCATGAATCATGAATTAAATCATGAATTGAATCATGAATCATGAATCATGAATTGAATCATGATTTATGAATCATGAATTGAATCATGAATCATGAATCATGAATTGAATCATGAATCATGAATCATGAATCAAATCATGAATCATGAATCAAATCATGAATTGAATCATGAATCTAATCATGAATTGAATCATGAATCATGAATTGAATCATGAATCATGAATCATGAATCATAAATTGAATCATGAATCATGAATTGAATCATAAATTGAATCATGAATCATGAATTATGAATTATGAATTGAATCATGAATCATGAATCATGAATTGAATCATGAATCATGAATCATGAATTGAATCATGAATTAAATAATGAATCATGAATTGAATCATGAATCATGAATCATGAATGATAAATTGAATCATGAATTGAATCATGAATTGAATCTTGAATCATGAATTGAATCATGAATCATGAATCATGAATCGAATCATGAATTGAATCATGGATCGAATCATGAATTGAATCATGAATCATGAATTGAATTATGAATCATGAATTGAATCATGAATCATGAATTGAATTATGAATCATGAATTGAATCATGAATCATGGATTGAATCATGAATCATGAATCATGAATTGAATTATGAATCATGGATCCTGAATGGAATCATGAATCATAATTTAAGAATCATGAGTCATGAATTGAATCAGGAATCGAATCATAATTTGAATCATGAATCATGAATTGAATCATGAATCGTGAATTGAATCATGAATCATAAATCATGAATCATGAATTAAATCATGAATTGAATCATGAATCATGAACTGAATCATAAATCATGAATCTTGAATCATGAATCATAAATTGAATAATGAATCATGAATTAATACATGAATTGAATCATGAATCATGAATCATGAATTGAATCATGAATCATGATTTCAATCATAATTCATGAATCATGAATCGAATCATGAATCATGAATTGAATCATGAATCATGAATTGAATCATGAATTGAATCATGAATCATGAATTGAATCATGAATTGAATCATGAATCATGAATTGAATCATGAGTCATGAATCATAAATCAAATCATGAATCATTAATTGAATCATGAATCGAATCATGAATTGAATCATGAATCATGAATTGAATCATGAATCATGAATTATGAATCATGAATCATGAATTGAATCATGAATCATGAGTTATGAATTGAATCATGAATCGAATCATGAATCATGAATCATGAATTATGAATCATGAATCATGAATCATGAATCATGAATCATGAATTGAATCATGAATCATGAATTGAATCATAAATTGAATCATGAATTTAATCATGAATTGAATCATGAATTATGAATTGAATCATGAATCATGAATCATAAATCGAATCATGATTCATGAATTGAATAAGGAATCGAATCATGAATTGAATCATGAATTGAATCATGAATCATGAATTGAATCATGAATCATGAATTATGAATTGAATCATGAATTATGAATTGAATCATGAATCATGAATCATAAATCGAATCATGATTCATGAATTGAATAAGGAATCGAATCATGAATTGAATCATGAATTGAATCATGAATCATGAATTGAATCATGAATCATGAATTATGAATTGATTCATGAATCATGAATCATAAATCGAATCATGAGTCATGAATTAAATCAGGAATCGAATCATGAATTGAATTATGAATCATGAATTGAATCATGAATCGTGAATTGAATCATGAATCATGAATTGAATCATGAATCATGAATTATGAATCATGAATTGAATCATGAATCATGAATCATGAATTGAATCATGAATTGAATCATGAATCATGAATTGAATCATGAATCATGAATCATTAATTGAATCATGAATCATGAATCATGAATCGAATCATGAATCATGAATCAAATCATGAATTGAATCATGAATCTAATCATGAATTGAATCATGAATCATGAATTGAATCATGAATCATGAATCATGAATCATAAATTGAATCATGAATCATGAATTGAATCATAAATTGAATCATGAATCATGAATTATGAATTATGAATTTAATCATGAATTGAATCATGAATCATGAATTGAATCATGAATCATGAATCATGAATCATGAATGATAAATTAAATCATGAATCATGAATCATGAATTGAATCATGAATCGAATCATGAATTGAATCATGAATCGAATCATGAATTGAATCATGAATCATGAATTGAGTTATGAATCATAGATCCTGAATCGAATCATTAATCATAATTTAAGAATAATGAATCGAATCATGAATACTGAATGGAATCATAAATCATGAATTGAATCATGAATTGAATCATGATTCATGAATTGAATCATGAATCATGAAGTATGAATTGTATCATCAATCATGAATCATAAATCGAATCATGAGTCATGAATTGAATCAGTAATCGAATCATAATTTGAATCATGATTCATGAATTGAATCATGAATCATGAATTGAATCATGAATCATAAATCATGAATCATGAATTGAATCATGAATTGAATCATGAATCATGAACTCAATTATGAATCATGAATCTTGAATCATGAATCATAAATTGAATAATGAATCATGAATTGAATCATGAATCATGAATTGAATCATGAATCATGATTTCAATCATGAATCATGAATCGAATCATGAATCATGAATTGAATCATGAATTGAATCTTGAATCATGAATCATAATTCATAAATCATGAATCATTAATTGAATCATGAATCGAATCATGAATTGAATCATGAATCATGAATTATGAATCATGAATTGAATCATGAATCATGAATTGAATCATGAATCATAAATCATGAATCATGAATTGAATCATGAATTGAATCATGAATCATGAACTCAATTATGAATCATGAATCTTGAATCATGAATCATAAATTGAATAATGAATCATGAATTGAATCATGAATTGAATCATGAATCATGAATTGAATCATGAATCATGAATCATGATTTCAATCATAAATCATGAATCGAATCATGAATCATGAATTGAATCATGAATTGAATCATGAATCATGAATTGAATCATGAATCATGAATTGAATCATGAATCATGAATCATAAATCATGAATCATTAACTGAATCATGAATCGAATCATGAATTGAATCATGAATCATGAATTATGAATCATGAATTGAATCATGAATCATGAGTTATGAATTGAATCATGAATTGAATCATGAATCATGAATTGAATCATGAATTGAATCATGAATTGAATCATGAATCATGAATTATGAATTGAATCATGAATCATGAATCATAAATCGAATCATGATTCATGAATTGAATAAGGAATCGAATCATGAATTGAATCATGAATTGAATCATGAATCATGAATTGAATCATGAATCATGAATTATGAATTGAATCATGAATCATGAATCATAAATCGAATCATGATTCATGAATTGAATAAGGAATCGAATCATGAATTGAATCATGAATTGAATCATGAATCATGAATTGAATCATGAATCATGAATTATGAATTGAATCATGAATCATGAATCATAAATCGAATCATGAGTCATGAATTAAATCAGGAATCGAATCATGAATTGAATTATGAATCATGAATTGAATCATGAATCGTGAATTGAATCATGAATCATGAATCATGAATTGAATCATGAATCATGAATTATGAATTGAATGATGAATTGAATCATGAATCATGAATCGAATCATGAATCATGAATCATGAATTATGAATCATGAATCATGAATTGAATCATGAATCATGAATTGAATCATAAATTGAATCATGAATTGAATCATGAATTGAATCATGAATCATGAATTATGAATCATGAATTGAAGCATGAATCATGAATCATGAATCATGAATTGAATCATGAATCATGAATTGAATCATGAATTGAATCATGAATCATGAATCATAAATGAATCATGAATCATGAATTGAATCATGAATTGAATCATGAATCATGAATCATGAATCATGAATCATGAATTCAATCATAAATCATGAATCATGAATCGAATAATGAATCATGATTTAAGAATCAAGAATTGAATCATGAATCATGAATCATGAATTATGAATCATGAATTATGAATCATGAATCATGAATTGAATCATGAATCATGAATACTGCATAGAATCATGAATCATGAATTGAATCATGAATCATGAATTGAATAATAAATTGAATCATGAATCGAATCATGAATTGAATCATGAATCATGAATCATGAATTGAATCATGAATCATGAATCATGAATCATGAATTGAATCATGAATCATGAATCATGAATCATGAATCATGAATTATGAATCATGATTTGAATCATGAATTGAATCATGAATCATGAATAATGATTTGAATCATGAATCATGAATCATGAATCATAAATTGAATCATGAATCATGAATTGAATCATGAATTGAATCATGAATTGAATCATGAATCATGAATTGAATCATGAATCATGAATTATGAATTGAATCATCAATCATGAATCATAAATCGAATCATGAGTCATGAATTGAATCAGGAATCGAATCATAATTTGAATCATGAATCATGAATTGAATCATGAATCGTGAATTGAATCATGAATCATGAATTGAATCATGAATCATAAATTATGAATCATAAATTGAATCATAAATCATGAATCATGAATCATGAATTGAATCATGAATCATGAATCATGAACTGAATCATGAATCATGAATCTTGAATCATGAATCATAAATTGAATCATGATTCATGAATTGAATCATAAATTGAATCATGAATCATGAATCATGAATTGAATCATGAATCATGAATCATGATTTCAATCATGAATCATGAATCGAATCATGAATCATGAATTGAATCATGAATTGAATCATGAATCATGAATTGAATCATGAATTGAATCATGAATCATGAATCATGAACTGAATCATGAATCATGAATCTTGAATCATGAATCATAAATTGAATCATGATTCATGAATTGAATCATAAATTGAATCATGAATCATGAATCATGAATTGAATCATGAATCATGATTTCAATCATGAATCATGAATCGAATCATGAATCATGAATTGAATCATGATTTGAATCATGAATCATGAATTGAATCATGAATCGTGAATTGAATCATGAATCATGAATCATGAATTGAATCATGAATCATGAATTATGAATCATAAATTGAATCATAAATCATGAATCATGAATCATGAATTGAATCATGAATTGAATCATGAATCATGAATCATGAACTGAATCATGAATCATGAATCTTGAATCATGAATCATAAATTGAATCATGATTCATGAATTGAATCATAAATTGAATCATGAATCATGAATCATGAATTGAATCATGAATCATGATTTCAATCATGAATCATGAATCGAATCATGAATCATGAATTGAATCATGAATTGAATCATGAATCATGAATTGAATCATGAATTGAATCATGAATTGAATCATAAATCATGAATTATGAATCATGAATCATGAATTGAATCATGAATCATGAGTTATGAATTGAATCATGAATTGAATCATGAATCATGAATTATGAATTGAATCATGAATTGAATCATGAATCATGAATCAAATCATTAATCATGAATCATGAATTATGAATCATGAACCATGAATTAAATCATGAATCATGAATTGAATCATAAATTTAATTATGAATTGAATCATGAATTGAATCATGAATCATGAATCATGAATCATAAATCGAATCATGATTCATGAATTCAATAAGGAATCGAATCATGAATTGAATCATGAATTGAATCATGAATTGAATCATTAATTGAATCATGAATCATGAATTGAATCATGAATCATGCATTAATTCAGGAATCAAATCATGAATTGAATTATGAATCATGAATTGAATCATGAATCGTGAATTGAATCATGAATCATGAATCATGAATCATGAATTGAATCATGAATCATGAATTATGAATCATGAATCATGAATCATGAATCAAGAATTGAATCATGAATCATGAATCATGAATTGAATCATGAATTGAATCATGAATCATGAATCATAAATTGAATCATGAATCATGAATTGAATCATGAATTGAATCAGGAATTGAATCATGAATCATGAATTAAATCATGAATCATGAATTATGAATTGAATCATGAATAATGAATCATAAATCGAATCATGAGTCATGAATTGAATCAGGAATCGAATCATAATTTGAATCATGAATCATGAATTGAATCATGAATCGTGAATTGAATCATGAATCATGAATCATGAATTAAATCATAAATCATGTGTAATGAATCATGAATTGAATCATAAATCAAGAATCATGAATCATGAATTGAATCATGAATTGAATCATGAATCATGAATTATGAACTGAATCATGAATCATGAATCTTGAATCCTTAATCCTAAATTGAATCATGATTCATGAATTGAATCATAAATTGAATCATGAATCATGAATCATGAATTGAATCATGAATCATGAATCATGATTTCAATCATGAATCATGAATCATGAATCGAATCATGAATCATGAATTGAATCATGATTTGAATCATGAATCATGAATTGAATCATGAATCGTGAATTAAATCATGAATCATGAATCTTGAATCATGAATCATAAATTGAATCATGATTCATGAATTGAATCATAAATTGAATCATGAATCATGAATCATGAATTGAATCATGAATCATGAATTGAATCATGAATTGAATCATGAATCATGAATTGAATCATGAATTGAATCATAAATCATGAATTATGAATCATGAATCATGAATTGAATCATGAATCATGAGTTATGAATTGAATCATGAATTGAATCATGAATCATGAATTATGAATTGAATCATGAATTGAATCATGAATCATGAATCATGAATCATGAATCATGAATTGAATCATGAATCATGAATCATGAATCAAATCATTAATCATGAATCATGAATTATGAATCATGAAACATGAATTGAATCATGAATCATGAATTGAATCATAAATTTAATTATGAATTGAATCATGAATTGAATCATGAATCATGAATCATGAATCATAAATCGAATCATGATTCATGAATTCAATAAGGAATCGAATCATGAATTGAATCATGAATTGAATCATGAATTGAATCATTAATTGAATCATGAATCATGAATTGAATCATGAATCATGAATTAAATCAGGAATCAAATCATGAATTGAATTATGAATCATGAATTGAATCATGAATCGTGAATTGAATCATGAATCATGAATCATGAATCATGAATTGAATCATGAATCATGAATTATGAATCATGAATCATGAATCATGAATCAAGAATTGAATCATGAATCATGAATCATGAATTGAATCATGAATTGAATCATGAATCATGAATCATAAATTGAATCATGAATCATGAATTGAATCATGAATTGATTCATGAATTGAATCATGAATCATGAATTGAATCATGAATCATGAATTATGAATTGAATCATGAATAATGAATCATAAATCGAATCATGAGTCATGAATTGAATCAGGAATCGAATCATAATTTGAATCATGAATCATGAATTGAATCATGAATCGTGAATTGAATCATGAATCATGAATCATGAATTAAATCATGAATCATGTGTAATGAATCATGAATTGAATCATAAATCAAGAATCATGAATCATGAATTGAATCATGAATTGAATCATGAATCATGAATCATGAACTGAATCATGAATCATGAATCTTGAATCCTTAATCATAAATTGAATCATGAATTATGAATTGTATCATGAATTGAATCATGAATCATGAATTGAATCATGAATCATGATTTCAATCATGAATCATGAATCATGAATCATGAATTGAATCATGAATTGAATCATGAATCATGAATCATAAATCAAATCATGAATCATTAATTGAATCATGAATCGAATCATGAATTGAATAATGAATCATGAATTGAATCATTATTCATGAATTATGAATCATGAATTGAATCATGAATCACGAATTATGAATTGAATCATGAATTGAATCATGAATCATGAATTATGAATTGAATCATGAATTGAATCATGAATCATGAATCATGAATTGAATCATGAATCATGAATCATGAATCGAATCATGAATCATGAATCATAAATCATGAATTATGAATCATGAATTATGAATCATGAATCATGAATTGAATCATGAATCATGAATTATGAATTGAATCATGAATTGAATCATGAATCATGAATTATGAATTGAATCATGAATTGAATCATGAATCATGAATCATGAATTGAATCATGAATCATGAATCATGAATCGAATCATGAATCATGAATCATAAATCATGAATGATGAATCATGAATTGAATCATGAATCATGAATTGAATAATAAATTGAATTATGAATTGAATCATGAATTGAATCATGAATCATGAATTGAATCATGAATCATGAATTATGAATTGAATCATTAATCATAAATCAAATAATGATTCATGAATTGAATCAGAAATCGAAACATGAATTGAATCATGAATCATGAATCATGAATCATGAATTGAATCATGAATCATGAATTGAATCATGAATTATGAATTATGAATCATGAATTGAATCATGAATCATGAATCATTAATTATGATTTGAATCATGAATCATGAATCATGAATTGAATCATGAATCATGAATCATGAATTGAATCATGAATCATGAATTGATTCATGAATAAAATCATGAATCATGAATCATGAAATGAATTATAAATCATGAATCATGAATTGAATCATGAATCATGAATCATGAATTATGAATCATGAATTCACTCATGAATCATGAATCATGAATTAAATCATGAATTGAATCATGAATCTAATCATGAATTGAATCATGAATCATGATTTGAATCATGAATCATGAATCATGAATCATAAATTGAATCATGAATCATGAATTGAATCATAAATTGAATCATGAATCATGAATTATGAATTATAAATGAAATCATGAATCATGAATCATGAATTGAATCATGAATCATGAATCATGAATTGAATCATGAATTGAATCATGAATCATGAATTGAATCATGAATCATGAATCATGAATGATAAATTGAATCATGAATCATGAATCATGAATTGAATCATGAATTGAATCATGAATCATGAATTGAATCATAAATTGAATCATGAATCATGTATCATGAATCGGATCATGAATCAAATAATGAATTATGAATTGAATCATGAATCATAAATCATAAATTGAATCTTGAATCATGAATGGAATCATGAATCATGAATCATGAATCGAATCATGAATTGAATCATGAATCGAATCATGAATTGAATCATGAATCATGAATTGAATTATGAATCATGAATTGAATCATAAATCATGAATTGAATTATGAATCATGAATTGAATCATGAATCATGGATTGAATCATGAATCGTGAATCATGAATTGAATTATGAATCATTGATCCTGAATCGAATCATGAGTCATGAATTGAATCAGGAATCGAATCATAATTTGAATCATGAATTGAATCATGAATCGTGAATTGAATCATGAATCATAAATCATGAATCATGAATTAAATCATGAATTGAATCATGAATCATGAACTGAATCATGAATCATGAATCTTGAATCATGAATCATAAAATGAATAATGAATCATGAATTGAATCATGAATTGAATCATGAATCATGAATCATGAATTGAATCATGAATCATGAATCATGAATCATGAATGATAAATTAAATCATAAATCATGAATCATGAATTGAATCATGAATTGAATCATGAATCATGAATTGAATCATGAATCATGAATCATGAATTGAATCATGAATCATGAATCATGAATCATGAATCATGAATCAAATCATGAATCATGAATCAATAATCATGAATCGAATCATGAATTGTGAATTGAATCATGAATCATAAATCATAAATTTAATCTTGAATCATGAATTGAATCATGAATCATGAATCATGAATCGAATCATGAATTGAATCATGAATCGAATCATGAATTGAATCATGAATCATGAATTGAGTTATGAATCATAGATCCTGAATCGAATCATGAATCATAATTTAAGAATAATAATTCGAATCATGAATACTGAATGGAATCATGAATCATGAATTGAATCATGAATCATGAATTGAATCAGTAATCGAATCATAATTTGAATCATGAATAATGAATTGAATCATGAATCATGAATTGAATCATGAATCATAAATCATGAATCATGAATTGAATCATGAATTGAATCATGAATCATGAACTGAATTATGAATCATGAATCTTGAATCATGAATCATAAATTGAATAATGAATAATGAATTGAATCATGAATTGAATCATGAATCATGAATAATGAATTGAATCATGAATCATGAATCATGATTTCAATCATGAATCATGAATCGAATCATGAATCATGAATTGAATCATGAATTGAATCATGAATCATGAATTGAATCATGAATTGAATCATGAATCATGAATTGAATCATGAATCATGAATCATAAATCATGAATCATTAATTGAATCATGAATCGAATCATGAATTGAATCATGAATCATGAATTGAATCATGAATCATGAGTTATGAATTGAATCATGAATCGAATCATGAATCATGAATCATGAATTATGAATCATGAATCATGAATTGAATCATGAATCATGAATTGAATCATAAATTGAATCATGAATTGAATCATGAATTGAATCATGAATCATGAATTATGAATTGAATCATGAATCATGAATCATAAATCGAATCATGATTCATGAATTGAATAAGGAATCGAATCATGAATTGAATCATGAATTGAATCATGAATCATGAATTGAATCATGAATCATGAATTATGAATTGAATCATGAATCATGAATCATAAATCGAATCATGAGTCATGAATTAAATCAGGAATCGAATCATGAATTGAATTATGAATCATGAATTGAATCATGAATCGTGAATTGAATCATGAATCATGAATCATGAATTGAATCATGAATCATGAATTATGAATCATGAATCATGAATCATGAATCATGAATCATGACTTGAATCATGAATCATGAATTGAATCATGAATTGAATCATGAATCATGAATCATAAATTGAATCATGAATCATGAATTGAATCATGAATTGAATCATGAATCATGAATCATGAATCATGAATCATGAATTCAATCATGAATCATGAAACATGAATCGAATAATGAATCATGATTTTAGAATCAAGAATTGAATCATGAATCATGAATCATGAATCATGAATTGAATCATGAATCATGAATCGAATCATGAATCATGAATTATGAATCATGAATTATGAATCATGAATCATGAATTGAATCATGAATACTGAATGGAATGATGAATCATGAATTGAATCATGAATCATGAATTGAATAATAAATTGAATTATGAATTGAATCATGAATTGAATCATGAATCATGAATTGAATCATGAATCATGAATTATGAATTGAATCATGAATCATAAATCAAATAATGATTCATGAATTGAATCAGAAATTGAAACATGAATTGAATCATGAATCATGAATCATGAATTGAATCATGAATCATGAATCATGAATCATTAATTGAATCATGAATCATGAATTGAATCATGAATTATGAATTATGAATCATGAATTGAATCATGAATCATGAATTATGATTTGAATCATGAATCATGAATCATAAATTGAATCATGAATCATGAATTGAATCATTAATCATGAAGTGAATCATGAATCATGAATCATGAATCATGAATCATAAATCGATTCATAAATCATGAATTGAATATAGAATCATGAATCATGAATTGAATCATGAATCATGAATCATGAATCATAAATCGAATCATAAGTCATGAATTGAATCAAGAATCATGAATCATGAATTATGAATCATGAATTGAATCATAAATCATGAATCATGAATCATAAATTGAATCAAGAATCATGAATCATGAATTATGAATCATAAATTGAATCATGAATTGAATCATGAATTGAATCATGAATCATGAATTATGAATTGAATCATGAATCATGAATCATAAATCGAATCATGATTCATGAATTGAATAAGGAATCGAATCATGAATTGAATCATGAATTGAATCATGAATCATGAATTGAATCATGAATCATGAATTATGAATTCAATCATGAATCATGAATCATAAATCGAATCATGAGTCATGAATTAAATCAGGAATCGAATCAGGAATTGAATTATGAATCATGAATTGAATCATGAATCGTGAATTGAATCATGAATCATGAATCATGAATTGAATCATGAATCATGAATTATGAATCATGAATCATGAATTATGAATCATGAATCATGAATCATGAATCATGAATCATGACTTGAATCATGAATCATGAATTGAATCATGAATTGAATCATGAATCATGAATCATAAATTGAATCATGAATCATGAATTGAATCATGAATTGAATCATGAATCATGAATCATGAATCATGAATTCAATCATGAATCATGAATCATGAATCGAATAATGAATCATGATTTTAGAATCAAGAATTGAATCATGAATCATGAATCATGAATTGAATCATGAATCATGAATCGAATCATGAATCATGAATTATGAATTGAATCATGAATCATAAATCAAATAATGATTCATGAATTGAATCGGAAATCGAAACATGAATTGAATCATGAATCATGAATCATGAATCATGAATCATGAATCATGAATTGAATCATGAATCATGAATTGAATCATGAATTATGAATTATGAATCAGGAATTGAATCATGAATCATGAATCATGAATTATGATTTGAATCATGAATCATGAATCATGATGAATTGAATCATGAATCATGAATCATGAATCATGAATTGAATCATGAATTATGAATTATGAATCATGAATTGAATCATGAATCATGAATCATGAATTGAATCATGAATCATGAATCATTAATCATGAATTGAATCATGAATCATGAATTGAATCATGAATTATGAATTATAAATCATGAATTGAATCATGAATCATGAATCATTAATTATGATTTGAATCATGAATCATAAATTGAATCATGAATCATGAATTGAATCATGAATCATGAATCATGAATCATGAATCATAAATTGAATCATGAATTGAATCAAGAATCATGAATCATGAATTGTGAATCATGAATTGAATCATAAATCATGAATCATGAATCATGAATTGAATCAAGAATCATGAATCATGAATTATGAATCATGAATTTAATCATGAATCATGAATCATGAATTAAATCATGAATTGAATCATGAATCATGAATCATGAATTGAATCATGAATCATGAATCATGAATTGAATCATGAATCATGAATCGAATCAGGAATCATGAATCAAATCATGAATTGAATCATGAATCTAATCATGAATTAAATCATGAATCATGAATTGAATCATGAATCATGAATCATGAATCATAAATTGAATCATGAATCATGAATTGAATCATAATATGAATCATCAATCATGAATTATGAATTATGAATTGAATCATGAATCATCAATCATGAATTGAATCATGAATTGAATCATGAATCATGAATTGAATCATGAATCATGAATTGAATCATGAATCATGAATCATGAATTGAATCATGAATCATGAATTGAATCATGAATCATGAATCATGAATTGAATCATGAATAATGAATAAATAATCATGAATCGAATCATGAATTATGAATTGAATCATGAATCATAAATCATAAATTGAATCTTGAATCATGAATTGAATCATGAATCATGAATCATGAATCATAAATTGAATCTTGAATCATAAATTGAATCATGAATTGAATCATGAATCATGGATTGAATCATGAATCATGAATCATGAATGGAATTATGAATCATGAATCCTGAATCGAATCATGAATCATGATTTAAGAATCATGAATCGAATCATGAATACTGAATGGAATCATGAATCATGAATTGAATCATGAATTGAATCATGAATTGAATCATGAATTGAATCATGAATCATGAATCAATAATCATGAATCAAATCATGAATTATGAATTGAATCATGAATCATAAATCATGAATTGAATCTTGAATCATGAATTGAATCATGAATCATGAATCGAATCATAAATTGAATCATGAATCGAATCATGAATTGAATCATGAATCATGAAATGAATTATGAATCATGAATTGAATCATGAATCATGGATTGAATCATGAATCATGAATTGAATTATGAATCATGAATCCTGAATCGAATCATGAATCATGATTGAAGAATCGTGAATTGAATCATGAATACTGAATGGAATCATGAATCATGAATTGAATCATGAATTGAATCATGAATTGAATCATGAATCATGAATTATGAATTGAATCATCAATCATGAATCATAAATTGAATGATGAGTCATGAATTGAATCAGGAATCGAATCATAATTTGAATCATCAATCATGAATTGAATCATGAATCGTGAATTGAATCATGAATTGAATCATGAATCATGCATTGAATCATGAATCATGAATCATGATTTGAATCATGAATCATGAATCATGAATCGAATCATGAATCATGAATTGAATCATGAACTGAATCATGAATCATGAATTGAATTATGAATTGAATCATGAATCATGAATTGAATCATGAATCATGAATCATAAATCAAATCATGAATCATTAATTGAATCAAGAATTGAATCATAAATCATGAATTATGAATTGTGAATCATGAATTGAATCATGAATCATGAGTTATGAATTGAATCATGAATTGAATCATGAATCATGAATTATGAATCATGAATAATAAATTGAATCATGAATCATGAATAATAAATTGAATCATGAATCATGAATTGAATCATGAATTGAATTATGAATCTTGAATTGAATCATGAATTGAATCATGAATCATGAATCATGAATCAATAATCATGAATCTTGAATCATGAATTGAATCATGAATCATGAATCATGAATCGAATCAAAAATTGAATCATGAATCGAATCATGAATGGAATCATGAATCATGAAATGAATTATAAATCATGAATTGAATCATGACTCATGGATTGAATCATGAATCATGAATTGAATTATAAATCATGAATCCTGAATCGAATCATGAATCATGATTTAAGAATCATGAATTGAATCATGAATACTGAATGGAGTCATGAATCATGAATTGAATCATGAATTGAATCATGAATCATGAATTGAATCATGAATCATGAATCATGAATCATAAATCGAATCATAAATCATGAATTGAACCAAGAATCATGAATCATGAATTGAATCATGAATCATGAATCATGAATCATAAATCATGAATCATAAATCGAAACATAAATCATGAATTGAATCAAGAATCATGAATCATGAATTATGAATCATTAATTGAATCATAAATCATGAATCATGAATCATGAATCATGAATTGAATCAAGAATCATGAATTATGAATTATGAATCATGAATTGAATCATAAATCATGAATCATGAATCATGAATCATGAATCATAAATCATGAATTGAATCAAGAATCATGAATCATGAATTATGAATCATGAATTGAATCATGAATCATGAATTATGAATCATGAATCATGAATTAAATCATGAATTGAATCATGAATCATGAATCATGAATTGAATCATGAATCATGAATCATGAATCATAAATCATGAATCATAAATCGAATCATAAATCATGAATTGAATCAAGAATCATGAATCATGAATTATGAATCATGAATTGAATCATAAATCATGAATCATGAATCATGAATGATGAATTAAATCATGAATTGAATCATGAATCATGAATCATGAATTGAATCATGAATCATGAATCTTGAATCATTAATCGAATCATGAATCATGAATCAAATCATGAATTGAATAATGAATCTAATCATGAATTAAATCATGAATCATGAATTGAATCATGAATCATGAATCATAAATTGAATCATGAATTATGAATTGAATCATAAATTGAATCATGAATCATGAATTATGAATTATGAATTGAATCATGAATCATGAATCATGAATTGAATCATGAATTGAATCATGAATCATGAATTGAATCATAAATCATGAATCATGAATCATAAATGATAAATTGAATCATGAAACATGAATTGAATTATGAATTGAATCATGAATCATGAATTGAATCATAAATCATGAATTGAATCATGAATCATGAATTGAATCATAAATTGAATTATGAATTGAATCATGAATTGAATCATGAATTGAATCATAAATCATGAATCATGAATCATGAATCATGAATTAAATCAGGAATCGAATCATGAATTGAATCATAAATCATGAATCATGAATCATGAATCATGAATTAAATCATGAATCATGAATCATGAATTGAATCATGAATCATGAATCATGAATCATGAATCATGAATCATGAATTCAATCATGAATCATGAATCATGAATCATTAATTAAATCATGAATCGAATCATAAATTTTGAATTGAATCAAGAATCATGAATCATGAATTATGAATCATGAATTCAATCATGAATCATGAATCATGAATCATAAAACATGAATTAAATCATGAATTTAATCATGAATCATGAATCATGAATTTAATCATGAATCATGAATCATGAATTGAATCATGAATCACGAATCATGAATCAAATCATGAATTGAATCATGAATCTAATCATGAATTGAATCATGAATCATGAATTGAATCATGAATCATGAATTTAATCATAAATTGAATCATGAATATTGAATTATGAATTGAATCATGAATCATGAATCATGAATTTAATCATGAATCATGAATTGAATCATGAATTGAATCATGAATCATGAATTGAATCATGAATCATAAATCATGAATCATGAATGATAAATTGAATCATGAATCATGAATTGAATCATGAATTGAATCATGAATCATGAATTGAATCATGAATCATGAATCATGAATTGAATCATGAATTGAATCATGAATCATGAATCATGAATCATGAATCAATAATCATGAATCAAATCATGAATTATGAATTTTAATCATGAATCATAAATCATAAATTGAATCTTGAATCATGAATTGAATCATGAATCATGAATCGAATCATAAATTGAATCATGAATCGAATCATGAATTGAATCATGAATCATGAAATGAATTATGAATCATGAATTGAATCATGAATCATGGATTCAATCATGAATCATGAATTGAATTATGAATCATGAATCCTGAATCGAATCATGAATCATGATTGAAGAATCGTGAATTGAATCATGAATTGAATCATGAATTGAATCATGAATCATGAATCATGAATTATGAATTGAATCATCAATCATGAATCATAAATTGAATGATGAGTCATAAATTGAATCAGGAATCGAATCATAATTTGAATCATCAATCATGAATTGAATCATGAATCGTGAATTGAATCATGAATTGAATCATGAATCATGAATCATGCATTGAATCATGAATCATGATTTGAATCATGAATCGAATCATGAATCATGAATTGAATCATGAACTGAATCATGAATCATGAATTGAATCATGAATTGAATCATGAATCATGAATTGAATCATGAATCATGAATCATAAATCAAATCATGAATCATTAATTGAATCAAGAATTGAATCATGAATCATGAATTATGAATCGTGAATCATGAATTGAATCATGAATCATGAGTTATGAATTGAATCATGAATTGAATCATGAATCATGACTTATGATTCATGAATGATAAATTGAATCATGAATCATGAATTGAATCATGAATTGAATCATGAATCATGAATTGAATCATGAATCATGAATCATGAATCAAATCATGAATTATGAATTGAATCATGAATCATAAATCATAAATTGAATCTTGAATCATGAATTGAATCATGAATCATGAATCATGAATCGAATCAAAAATTGAATCATGAATCGAATCATGAATTGAATCATGAATCATGAAATGAATTATGAATCATGAATTGAATCATGAATCATGGATTGAATCATGAATCATGAATTGAATTATGAATCATGAATCCTGAATCGAATAATGAATCATGATTTAAGAATCATGAATTGAATCATGAATACTGAATGGAATCATGAATCATGAATTGAATCATGAATCATGAATTGAATCATGAATTGAATCATGAATCATGAATCATAAATTGAATCATGAATCATGAATTGAATCATGAATTGAATCACGAATCATGAATCATGAATCATGAATCATGAATCATGAATTCAATCATGAATCATGAATCATGAATCGAATAATGAATCATGATTTTAGAATCAAGAATTGAATCATGAATCATGAATCATGAATTGAATCATGAATCATGAATCGAATCATGAATCATGAATTATGAATCATGAATTATGAATCATGAATCATGAATTGAATCATGAATACTGAATGGAATGATGAATCATGAATTGAATCATGAATCATGAATTGAATAATAAATTGAATTATGAATTGAATCATGAATTGAATCATGAATTGAATCATGAATCATGAATTGAATCATGAATCATGAATTATGAATTGAATCATGAATCATAAATCAAATAATGATTCATGAATTGAATCAGAAATCGAAACATGAATTGAATCATGAATCATGAATCATGAATTGAATCATGAATCATGAATCATGAACCATGAATTGAATCATGAATCATGAATTGAATCATGAATTATGAATTATGAATCATGAATTGAATCATGAATCATGAATCATGAATTATGATTTGAATCATGAATCATGAATCATAAATTGAATCATGAATCATGAATTGAATCATGAATTGAATCATGAATCATGAATTGAATCATTAATCATGAAGTGAATCATGAATCATGAATCATGAATCATGAATCATAAATCGATTCATAAATCATGAATTGAATATAGAATCATGAATCATGAATTGAATCATGAATCATGAATCATGAATCATGAATCATAAATCGAATCATAAGTCATGAATTGAATCAAGAATCATGAATCATGAATTATGAATCATGAATTGAATCATAAATCATGAATCATGAATCATGAATTGAATCAAGAATCATGAATCATGAATTATGAATCATAAATTGAATCATGAATTGAATCATGAATTGAATCATGAATCATGAATTATGAATTGAATCATGAATCATGAATCATAAATCGAATCATGATTCATGAATTGAATAAGGAATCGAATCATGAATTGAATCATGAATTGAATCATGAATCATGAATTGAATCATGAATCATGAATTATGAATTCAATCATGAATCATGAATCATAAATCGAATCATGAGTCATGAATTAAATCAGGAATCGAATCAGGAATTGAATTATGAATCATGAATTGAATCATGAATCGTGAATTGAATCATGAATCATGAATCATGAATTGAATCATGAATCATGAATTATGAATCATGAATCATGAATCATGAATCATGAATCATGACTTGAATCATGAATCATGAATTGAATCATGAATTGAATCATGAATCATGAATCATAAATTGAATCATGAATCATGAATCGAATAATGAATCATGATTTTAGAATCAAGAATTGAATCATGAATCATGAATCATGAATTCAATCATGAATCATGAATCGAATCATGAATCATGAATTATGAATTGAATCATGAATCATAAATCAAATAATGATTCATGAATTGAATCAGAAATCGAAACATGAATTGAATCATGAATTATGATTTGAATCATGAATCATGAATCATGAATTCAATCATGAATCATGAATCGAATCATGAATCATGAATCATGAATTGAATCATGAATCATGAATTGAATCATGAATTATGAATTATGAATCATGAATTGAATCATGAATCATGAATCATGAATTATGATTTGAATCATGAATCATGAATCATGAATTGAATCATGAATCATGAATCATGAATTGAATCATGAATTATGAATTATGAATCATGAATTGAATCATGAATTATGATTTGAATCATGAATCATGAATCATAAATTGAATCATGAATCATGAATTGAATCATGAATCATGAATCATGAATCATGAATCATAAATTGAATCATAAATCATGAATTGAATCAAGAATCATGAATCATGAATTATGAATCATGAATTGAATCATAAATCATGAATCATGAATCATGAATTGAATCAAGAATCATGAATCATGAATTATGAATCATGAATTTAATCATGAATCATGAATCATGAATCATGAATTAAATCATGAATTGAATCATGAATCATGAATCATGAATTGAATCATGAATCATGAATCATGAATTGAATCATGAATCATGAATAGAATCAGGAATCATGAATCAAATCATGAATTGAATCATGAATCTAATCATGAATTAAATCATGAATCATGAATTGAATCATGAATCATGAATCATGAATCATAAATTGAATCATGAATCATGAGTTGAATCATAATATGAATCATCAATCATGAATTATGAATTATGAATTGAATCATGAATCATCAATCATGAATTGAATCATGAATTGAATCATGAATCATGAATTGAATCATGAATCATGAATTGAATCATGAATCATGAATCATGAATTGAATCATGAATAATGAATAAATAATCATGAATCGAATCATGAATTATGAATTGAATCATGAATCATAAATCATAAATTGAATCTTGAATCATGAATTGAATCATGAATCATGAATCATGAATCATAAATTGAATCTTGAATCATAAATTGAATCATGAATTGAATCATGAATCATGGATTGAATCATGAATCATGAATCATGAATGGAATTATGAATCATGAATCCTGAATCGAATCATGAATCATGATTTAAGAATCATGAATCGAATCATGAATACTGAATGGAATCATGAATCATGAATTGAATCATGAATTGAATCATGAATTGAATCATGAATCATGAATTGAATCATGAATCATGAATCAATAATCATGAATCAAATCATGAATTATGAATTGAATCATGAATCATAAATCATAAATTGAATCTTGAATCATGAATTGAATCATGAATCATGAATCGAATCATAAATTGAATCATGAATCGAATCATGAATTGAATCATGAATCATGAAATGAATTATGAATCATGAATTGAATCATGAATCATGGATTGAATCATGAATCATGAATTGAATTATGAATCATGAATCCTGAATCGAGTCATGAATCATGATTGAAGAATCGTGAATTGAATCATGAATACTGAATGGAATCATGAATCATGAATTGAATCATGAATTGAATCATGAATTGAATCATGAATCATGAATTATGAATTGAATCATCAATCATGAATCATAAATTGAATGATGAGTCATGAATTGAATCAGGAATCGAATCATAATTTGAATCATCAATCATGAATTGAATCATGAATCGTGAATTGAATCATGAATTGAATCATGAATCATGAATCATGCATTGAATCATGAATCATGAATCATGAATTGAATCATGAATCATGAATAGAATCAGGAATCATGAATCAAATCATGAATTGAATCATGAATCTAATCATGAATTAAATCATGAATCATGAATTGAATCATGAATCATGAATCATGAATCATAAATTGAATCATGAATCATGAATTGAATCATAATATGAATCATCAATCATGAATTATGAATTATGAATTGAATCATGAATCATCAATCATGAATTGAATCATGAATTGAATCATGAATCATGAATTGAATCATGAATCATGAATTGAATCATGAATCATGAATTGAATCATGAATAATGAATAAATAATCATGAATCGAATCATGAATTATGAATTGAATCATGAATCATAAATCATAAATTGAATCTTGAATCATGAATTGAATCATGAATCATGAATCATGAATCATAAATCATGAATCATGAATCATAAATTGAATCTTGAATCATAAATTGAATCATGAATTGAATCATGAATCATGGATTGAATCATGAATCATGAATCATGAATGGAATTATGAATCATGAATCCTGAATCGAATCATGAATCATGATTTAAGAATCATGAATCGAATCATGAATACTGAATGGAATCATGAATCATGAATTGAATCATGAATTGAATCATGAATTGAATCATGAATCATGAATTGAATCATGAATCATGAATCAATAATCATGAATCAAATCATGAATTATGAATTGAATCATGAATCATAAATCATAAATTGAATCTTGAATCATGAATTGAATCATGAATCATGAATCATGAATCGAATCATAAATTGAATCATGAATCGAATCATGAATTGAATCATGAATCATGAAATGAATTATGAATCATGAATTGAATCATGAATCATGGATTGAATCATGAATCATGAATTGAATTATGAATCATGAATCCTGAATCGAGTCATGAATCATGATTGAAGAATCGTGAATTGAATCATGAATACTGAATGGAATCATGAATCATGAATTGAATCATGAATTGAATCATGAATTGAATCATGAATCATGAATTATGAATTGAATCATCAATCATGAATCATAAATTGAATGATGAGTCATGAATTGAATCAGGAATCGAATCATAATTTGAATCATCAATCATGAATTGAATCATGAATCATGAATTGAATCATGAATCATGAATAGAATCAGGAATCATGAATCAAATCATGAATTGAATCATGAATCTAATCATGAATTAAATCATGAATCATGAATTGAATCATGAATCATGAATCATGAATCATAAATTGAATCATGAATCATGAATTGAATCATAATATGAATCATCAATCATGAATTATGAATTATGAATTGAATCATGAATCATCAATCATGAATTGAATCATGAATTGAATCATGAATCATGAATTGAATCATGAATCATGAATTGAATCATGAATCATGAATCATGAATTGAATCATGAATAATGAATAAATAATCATGAATCGAATCATGAATTATGAATTGAATCATGAATCATAAATCATAAATTGAATCTTGAATCATGAATTGAATCATGAATCATGAATCATGAATCATAAATTGAATCTTGAATCATAAATTGAATCATGAATTGAATCATGAATCATGGATTGAATCATGAATCATGAATCATGAATGGAATTATGAATCATGAATCCTGAATCGAATCATGAATCATGATTTAAGAATCATGAATCGAATCATGAATACTGAATGGAATCATGAATCATGAATTGAATCATGAATTGAATCATGAATTGAATCATGAATCATGAATTGAATCATGAATCATGAATCAATAATCATGAATCAAATCATGAATTATGAATTGAATCATGAATCATAAATCATAAATTGAATCTTGAATCATGAATTGAATCATGAATCATGAATCATGAATCGAATCATAAATTGAATCATGAATCGAATCATGAATTGAATCATGAATCATGAAATGAATTATGAATCATGAATTGAATCATGAATCATGGATTGAATCATGAATCATGAATTGAATTATGAATCATGAATCCTGAATCGAGTCATGAATCATGATTGAAGAATCGTGAATTGAATCATGAATACTGAATGGAATCATGAATCATGAATTGAATCATGAATTGAATCATGAATTGAATCATGAATCATGAATTATGAATTGAATCATCAATCATGAATCATAAATTGAATGATGAGTCATGAATTGAATCAGGAATCGAATCATAATTTGAATCATCAATCATGAATTGAATCATGAATCGTGAATTGAATCATGAATTGAATCATGAATCATGAATCATGCATTGAATCATGAATCATGAATCATGATTTGAATCATGAATCATGAATCATGAATCGAATCATGAATCATGAATTGAATCATGAACTGAATCATGAATCATGAATTGAATTATGAATTGAATAATGAATCATGAATTGAATCATGAATCATGAATCATAAATCAAATCATGAATCATTAATTGAATCAAGAATTGAATCATAAATCATGAATTATGAATTGTGAATCATGATTTGAATCATGAATCATGAGTTATGAATTGAATCATGAATTGAATCATGAATCATGAATTATGAATCATGAATAATAAATTGAATCATGAATCATGAATTGAATCATGAATTGAATTATGAATCTTGAATTGAATCATGAATTGAATCATGAATCATGAATCATGAATCAATAATCATGAATCTTGAATCATGAATTGAATCATGAATCATGAATCATGAATCGAATCAAAAATTGAATCATGAATCGAATCATGAATTGAATCATGAATCATGAAATGAATTATAAATCATGAATTGAATCATGACTCATGGATTGAATCATGAATCATGAATTGAATTATAAATCATGAATCCTGAATCGAATCATGAATCATGATTTAAGAATCATGAATTGAATCATGAATACTGAATGGAGTCATGAATCATGAATTGAATCATGAATTGAATCATGAATCATGAATTGAATCATGAATCATGAATCATGAATCATAAATCGAATCATAAATCATGAATTGAACCAAGAATCATGAATCATGAATTGAATCATGAATCATGAATCATGAATCATAAATCATGAATCATAAATCGAATCATAAATCATGAATTGAATCAAGAATCATGAATCATGAATTATGAATCATTAATTGAATCATAAATCATGAATCATGAATCATGAATCATGAATTGAATCAAGAATCATGAATCATGAATTATGAATCATGAATTGAATCATAAATCATGAATCATGAATCATGAATCATGAATCATAAATCATGAATTGAATCAAGAATCATGAATCATGAATTATGAATCATGAATTGAATCATGAATCATGAATTATGAATCATGAATCATGAATTAAATCATGAATTGAATCATGAATCATGAATCATGAATTGAATCATGAATCATGAATCATGAATCATGAATCATGAATCATAAATCATGAATCATAAATCGAATCATAAATCATGAATTGAATCAAGAATCATGAATCATGAATTATGAATCATGAATTGAATCATAAATCATGAATCATGAATCATGAATGATGAATTAAATCATGAATTGAATCATGAATCATGAATCATGAATTGAATCATGAATCATGAATCTTGAATCATTAATCGAATCATGAATCATGAATCAAATCATGAATTGAATAAAGAATCTAATCATGAATTAAATCATGAATCATGAATTGAATCATGAATCATGAATCATAAATTGAATCATGAATTATGAATTGAATCATAAATTGAATCATGAATCATGAATTATGAATTATGAATTGAATCATGAATCATGAATCATGAATTGAATCATGAATTAAATCATGAATCATGAATTGAATCATAAATCATGAATCATAAATGATAAATTGAATCATGAATCATGAATTGAATCATGAATTGAATCATGATACATGAATTGAATCATAAATCATGAATTGAATCATGAATCATGAATTGAATCATAAATTGAATTATGAATTGAATCATGAATTGAATCATGAATTGAATCATAAATCATGAATCATGAATCATGAATCATGAATTAAATCAGGAATCGAATCATGAATTGAATCATAAATCATGAATCATGAATCATGAATCATGAATTAAATCATGAATCATGAATCATGAATTGAATCATGAATCATGAATCATGAATCATGAATCATGAATTCAATCATGAATCATGAATCATGAATCATTAATTAAATCATGAATCGAATCATAAATTATGAATTGAATCAAGAATCATGAATCATGAATTATGAATCATGAATTCAATCATGAATCATGAATCATGAATTGAATCATGAATCACGAATCATGAATCAAATCATAAATTGAATCATGAATCTAATCATGAATTGAATCATGAATCATGAATTGAATCATGAATCATGAATTTAATCATAAATTGAATCATGAATCATGAATTATGAATTGAATCATGAATCACGAATCATGAATTTAATCATAAATCATGAATTGAATCATGAATTGAATCATGAATCATGAATTGAATCATGAATCATAAATCATGAATCATGAATGATAAATTGAATCATGAATCATGAATTGAATCATGAATTGAATCATGAATCATGAATTGAATCATGAATCATGAATTGAATCATGAATCATGAATCATGAATTGAATCATGAATTGAATCATGAATCATGAATCATGAATCATGAATCAATAATCATGAATCAAATCATGAATTATGAATTTTAATCATGAATCATAAATCATAAATTGAATCTTGAATCATGAATTGAATCATGAATCATGAATCATGAATCGAATCATAAATTGAATCATGAATCGAATCATGAATTGAATCATGAATCATGAAATGAATTATGAATCATGAATTGAATCATGAATCATGGATTCAATCATGAATCATGAATTGAATTATGAATCATGAATCCTGAATCGAATCATGAATCATGATTGAAGAATCGTGAATTGAATCATGAATTGAATCATGAATTGAATCATGAATCATGAATTGAATCATGAATCATGAATTATGAATTGAATCATCAATTATGAATCATAAATTGAATGATGAGTCATAAATTGAATCAGGAATCGAATCATAATTTGAATCATCAATCATGAATTGAATCATGAATCGTGAATTGAATCATGAATTGAATCATGAATCATGAATCATGCATTGAATCATGAATCATGAATCATGATTTGAATCATGAATCGAATCATGAATCATGAATTGAATCATGAACTGAATCATGAATCATGAATTGAATCATGAATTGAATCATGAATCATGAATTGAATCATGAATCATGAATCATAAATCAAATCATGAATCATTAATTGAATCAAGAATTGAATCATGAATCATGAATTATGAATCGTGAATCATGAATTGAATCATGAATCATGAGTTATGAATTGAATCATGAATTGAATCATGAATCATGACTTATGATTCATGAATGATAAATTGAATCATGAATCATGAATTGAATCATGAATTGAATCATGAATCATGAATTGAATCATGAATTGAATCATGAATCATGAATCATGAATCAAATCATGAATTATGAATTGAATCATGAATCATAAATCATAAATTGAATCTTGAATCATGAATTGAATCATGAATCATGAATCATGAATCGAATCAAAAATTGAATCATGAATCGAATCATGAATTGAATCATGAATCATGAAATGAATTATGAATCATGAATTGAATCATGAATCATGGATTGAATCATGAATCATGAATTGAATTATGAATCATGAATCCTGAATCGAATAATGAATCATGATTTAAGAATCATGAATTGAATCATGAATACTGAATGGAATCATGAATCATGAATTGAATCATGAATTGAATCATGAATCATGAATTGAATCATGAATCATGAATTGAATCTTGAATCATTAATTATGAATTGAATCATGAATCATAAATCATAAATTGAATCTTGAATCATGAATTGAATCATGAATTATGAATCATGAATCATAAATTGAATCATGAATCATGAATTGAATCATAAATAGAATCATGAATTGAATCATGAATCATGGATTAAATCATGAATCATGAATCCTGAATCGAATCATGAATCATGATTTAAGAATCATGAATCGAATCATGAATACTGAATGGAATCATGAATCATGAATTGAATCATGAATTGAATCATGAATTGAATCTTGAATCATGAATTGAATCATGAATCATGAATTATGAATCATGAATTCAATCATGAATCATGAATCATGAATTGAATAATGAATCATGATTTAAGAATCAAGAATTGAATCATGAATCATGAATCATGAATTGAATCATGAATCATGAATCATGAATCGAATCATGAATCATGAATTATGAATCATGAATTATGAATCATGAATCATGAATTGAATCATGAATCATGAATACTAAATGGAATCATGAATCATGAATTGAATCATGAATCATGAATTGAATAATATATTGAATTATGAATTGAATCATGAATTCAATCATGAATCATGAATTGAATCATGAATCATGAATGATAAATTGAATCATGAATCATGAATTGAATCATGAATCATGAATTGATTCATGAATCATGAATCATGAATTGAATCATGAATCATGAATAAATAATCATGAATCGAATCATGAATTATGAATTGAATCATGAATCAAAAATCATAAATTGAATCTTGAATCATGAATTGAATCATGAATCATGAATCATGAATCATAAATTGAATCATGAATCATGAATTGAATCATGAATCATGGATTGAATTATGAATCATGAATCATGAATGGAATTATGAATCATGAATCCTGAATCGAATCATGAATCATGATTTAAGAATCATGAATCGAATCATGAATACTGAATGGAATCATGAATCATGAATTGAATCATGAATCGAATCATGAATTGAATCATGAATCATGAATTGAATCATGAATCATGAATTATGAATTGAATCATGAATCATGAATCATGAATTGAATCATGAATCATGAATCATGAATTGAATAATGAATCATGATTTAAGAATCAAGAATTGAATCATGAATCATGAATCATGAATTGAATCATGAATCATGAATAATGAATCGAATCATGAATCATGAATTATGAATCATGAATTATGAATCATGAATTATGAATCATGAATTATGAATCATGAATCATGAATACTGAATGGAATCATGAATCATGAATTGAATCATGAATCATGAATTGAATCATGAATCATGAATTGAATAATAAATTGAATTATGAATTGAATTATGAATTGAATCATGAATCATGAATTGAATCATGAATCATGAATTATGAATTGAATCATCAATCATAAATAAAATCATGATTCATGAATTGAATCAGAAATCAAAACATGAATTGAATCATGAATCATGAATCATGAATTGAATCATGAATCATGAGTCATGAATCATGAATTAAATCATGAATCATGAATTATGAATCATGAATTGAAACATGAATCATGAATTATGAATTATGATTTGAATCATGAATCATGAATCATAAATTGAATCATGAATCATGAATTGAATCATGAATCATGAATTGAATCATGAATCATGAATCATGAATCATAAATCGAATCAAAAATCATGAATTGAATCAAGAATCATGAATCATGAATTGAATCATGAATCGTGAATCATGAATCATGAATCATGAATCATAAATCAAATCATAAATCATGAATTGAATCAAGAATCATGAATCATGAATTATGAATCATGAATTGGATCATAAATCATGAATCATGAATCATGAATCATGAATTGAATCAAGAATCATGAATCATGAATTATGAATCATGAATTGAATCATAAATCATGAATCATGAATCATGAATCATGAATCATGAATCATAAATCATGAATTGAATCAAGAATCATGAATCATGAATTATGAATCATGAATTGAATCATGAATCATGAATCATGAATCATGAATCATGAATCATGAATTAAATCATGAATTGAATCATGAATCATGAAATGAATTATGAATCATGAATTGAATCATGAATCATGGATTGAATCATGAATCATGAATTGAATTATGAACCATGAATCCTGAATCGAATCATGAATCATGATTGAAGAATCGTGAATTGAATCATGAATACTGAATGGAATCATGAATCATGAATTGAATCATGAATTGAATCATGAATTGAATCATGAATCATGAATTGAATCATGAATCATGAATTATTAATTGAATCATCAATCATGAATCATAAATTGAATGATGAGTCATGAATTGAATCATGAATCGTGAATTGAATCATGAATTGAATCATGAATCATGAATTATGCATTGAATCATGAATCATGAATCATGATTTGAATCATGAATCATGAATCATGAATCGAATCATGAATCATGAATTGAATCATGAACTGAATCATGAATCATGTATTGAATCATGAATTGAATCATGAATCATGAATTGAATCATGAATCATGAATCATAAATCAAATCATGAATCATTAATTGAATCAAGAATTGAATCATAAATCATGAATTATGAATCGTGAATCATGAATTGAATCATGAATCATGAGTTATGAATTGAATCATGAATTGAATCATGAATCATGAATTATGAATCATGAATAATAAATTGAATCATGAATCATGAATTGAATCATGAATTGAATTATGAATCATGAATTGAATCATGAATTGAATCATGAATCATGAATCATGAATCATGAATCAATAATCATGAATCTTGAATCATGAATTGAATCATGAATCATGAATCATGAATCGAATCAAAAATTGAATCATGAATTGAATCATGAATTGAATCATGAATCATGAAATGAATTATGAATCATGAATTGAATCATGAATCATGGATTGAATCATGAATCATGAATTGAATTATGAATCATGAATCCTGAATCGAATCATGAATCATGATTTAAGAATCATGAATTGAATCATGAATACTGAATGGAATCATGAATCATGAATTGAATCATGAATTGAATCATGAATCATGAATTGAATCATGAATCATGAATCATGAATCATAAATCGAATCATAAATCATGAACTGAACCAAGAATCATGAATCATGAATTAAATCATGAATCATGAATCATGAATCATAAATCATGAATCATAAATTGAATCATAAATCATGAATTGAATCAAGAATCATGAATCATGAATTATGAATCATGAATTGAATCATAAATCATGAATCATGAATCATGAATCATGAATTGAATCAAAAATCATGAATCATGAATTATGAATCATGAATTGAATCATAAATCATGAATCATGAATCATGAATCATAAATCATGAATTTAATCAAGAATCATGAATCATGAATTATGAATCATGAATTGAATCATGAATCATGAATCATGAATGATGAATTAAATCATGAATTGAATCATGAATCATGAATCATGAATTGAATCATGAATTGAATCATGAATCTTGAATCATGAATTGAATCATGAATCTTGAATCATTAATCGAATCATGAATCATGAATCAAATCATGAATTGAATCATGAATCTAATCATGAATTAAATCATGAATCATGAATTGAATCATGAATTCTGAATCATAAATTGAATCATGAATTATGAATTGAATCATAAATTGAATCATGAATCATGAATTATGAATTATGAATTGAATCATGAATCATGAATCATAATTTGAATCATGAATTGAATCATGAATCATGAATTGAATCATAAATCATGAATCATGAATCATAAATGATAAATTGAATCATGAATCATGAATTGAATCATGAATTGAATCATGAATCATGAATTGAATCATGAATCATGAATTGAATCATAAATTGAATTATGAATTGAATCATGAATTGAATCATTAATCATGAATTGAATCATGAATCATGAATTATGAATTGATTCATGAATCATAAATCGAATTATGATTCATGAATTGAATCAGGAATCGAATCATGAATTGAATCATAAATCATGAATCATGAATCATGAATCATGAATTCAATCATGAATCATGAATCATGAATCATTAATTAAATCATGAATCGAATCATAAATCATGAATTGAATCAAGAATCATGAATCATGAATTATGAATCATGAATTCAATCATGAATCATGAATCATGAATCATAAAACATGAATTAAATCATGAATTGAATCATGAATCATGAATCATGAATTGAATCATGAATCATGAATTGAATCATGAATCACGTATCATGAATCAAATCATGAATTGAATCATGAATCTAATCATGAATTGAATCATGAATCATGAATTGAATCACGAATCATGAATTGAATCATAAATTGAATCATGAATCATGAATTATGAATTGAATCATGAATCACGAATCATGAATTGAATCATGAATCATGAATTGATTCATGAATTGAATCATGAATCATGAATTGAATCATGAATCATGAATCATGAATGATAAATTGAATCATGAATCATGAATTGAATCATGAATTGAATCATGAATCATGAATTGAATCATGAATCATGAATTGAATCATGAATCATGAATCATGAATTGAATCATGAATTGAATCATGAATCATGAATCATGAATCATGAATCAATAATCATGAATCAAATCATGAATTATGAATTTTAATCATGAATCATAAATCATAAATTGAATCTTGAATCATGAATTGAATCATGAATCATGAATCATGAATCGAATCATAAATTGAATCATGAATAGAATCATGAATTGAATCATGAATCATGAAATGAATTATGAATCATGAATTGAATCATGAATCATGGATTGAATCATGAATCATGAATTGAATTATGAATCATGAATCCTGAATCGAATCATGAATCATGATTGAAGAATCGTAAATTGAATCATGAATACTGAATGGAATCATGAATCATGAATTGAATCATGAATTGAATCATGAATCATGAATTGAATCATGAATCATGAATTATGAATTGAATCATCAATCATGAATCATAAATTGAATGATGAGTCATAAATTGAATCAGGAATCGAATCATAATTTGAATCATCAATCATGAATTGAATCATGAATCGTGAATTGAATCATGAATTGAATCATGAATCATGAATCATGCATTGAATCATGAATCATGAATCATGATTTGAATCATGTATCATGAATCATGAATCGAATCATGAATCATGAATTGAATCATGAACTGAATCATGAATCATGAATTGAATCATGAATTGAATCATGAATCATGAATTGAATCATGAATCATGAATCATAAATCAAATCATGAATCATTAATTGAATCAAGAATTGAATCATGAATCATGAATTATGAATCGTGAATCATGAATTGAATCATGAATCATGAGTTATGAATTGAATCATGAATTGAATCATGAATCATGACTTATGATTCATGAATGATAAATTGAATCATGAATCATGAATTGAATCATGAATTGAATCATGAATCATGAATCATGCATTGAATCATGAATCATGAATCATGATTTGAATCATGAATCATGAATCATGAATCATGAATTGAATCATGAACTGAATCATGAATTGAATCATGAATTGAATCATGAATCATGAATTGAATCATGAATCATGAATCATAAATCAAATCATGAATCATTAATTGAATCAAGAATTGAATCATGAATCATGAATTATGAATCGTGAATCATGAATTGAATCATGAATCATGAGTTATGAATTGAATCATGAATTGAATCATGAATCATGACTTATGATTCATGAATGATAAATTAAATCATGAATCATGAATTGAATCATGAATTGAATCATGAATCATGAATTGAATCATGAATTGAATCATGAATCATGAATCATGAATCATGAATCAATAATCATGAGTCAAATCATGAATTATGAATTGAATCATGAATCATAAATCATAAATTGAATCTTGAATCATGAATTGAATCATGAATCATGAATCATGAATCGAATCATGAATTGAATCATGAATCATGAAATGAATTATGAATCATGAATTGAATCATGAATCATGGATTGAATCATGAATCATGAATTGAATTATGAATCATGAATCCTGAATCGAATCATGAATCATGATTTAAGAATCATGAATTGAATCATGAATACTGAATGGAATCATGAATCATGAATTGAATCATGAATTGAATCATGAATCATGAATTGAATCATGAATCATGAATTGAATCATGAATCATGAATCATGAATTAAATCATGAATAATGAATAAATAATCATGAATCGAATCATTAATTATGAATTGAATCATGAATCATAAATCATAAATTGAATCTTGAATCATGAATTGAATCATGAATCATGAATCATGAATCATAAATTGAATCATGAATCATGAATTGAATCATAAATTGAATCATGAATTGAATCATGAATCATGGATTGAATCATGAATCATGAATCATGAATGGAATTATGAATCATGAATCCTGAATCGAATCATGAATCATGATTTAAGAATCATGAATCGAATCATGAATACTGAATGGAATCATGAATCATGAATTGAATCATGAATCATGAATTATGAATTAATTCATGAATCATGAATCATGAATCATGAATCATGAATTCAATCATGAATCATGAATCATGAATCGAATAATGAATCATGATTTAAGAATCAAGAATTGAATCATGAATCATGAATCATGAATTGAATCATGAATCATGAATCATGAATCGAATCATGAATCATGAATTATGAATCATGAATTATGAATCATGAATCATGAATTGAATCATGAATCATGAATACTAAATGGAATCATGAATCATGAATTGAATCATGAATCATGAATTGAATAATATATTGAATTATGAATGGAATCATGAATTGAATCATGAATCATGAATTGAATCATCAATCATGAATTATGAATTGAATCATCAATCATAAATCAAATCATGATTCATGAATTGAATCAGAAATCGAAACATGAATTGAATCATGAATAATGAATCATGAATTGAATCATGAATCATGAGTCATGAATCATGAATTGAATCATGAATCATGAATTATGAATCATGAATTGAAACATGAATCATGAATTATGAATTATGATTTGAATCATAAAATCATGAATCATAAATTGAATCATGAATCATGAATTGAATCATGAATCATGAATTGAATCATGAATCATGAATCATGAATCATAAATCGAATCATAAATCATGAATTGAATCAAGAATCATGAATCATGAATTGAATCATGAATCATGAATCATGAATCATGAATCATAAATCGAATCATAAATCATGAATTGAATCAAGAATCATGAATCATGAATTATGAATCATGAATTGAATCATAAATCATGAATCATGAATCATGAATCATGAATTGAATCAAGAATCATGAATCATGAATTATGAATCATGAATTGAATCATGAATTCAATCATGAATCATGAATTCAATCATGAATCATGAATGATAAATTGAATCATGAATCATGAATTCAATCATGAATTGAATCATGAATCATGAATTCAATCATGAATCATGAATTCAATCATGAATCATGAATTGATTCATGAATCATGAATCATGAATTGAATCATGAATCATGAATAATTAATCATGATTCGAATCATGAATTATGAATTGAATCATGAATCATAAATCATAAATTGAATCTTGAATCATGAATTGAATCATGAATCATGAATCATGAATCATAAATTGAATCATGAATCATGAATTGAATCATGAATCATGGTTTGAATCATGAATCATGAATCATGAATGGAATTATGAATCATGAATCATGAATCATGAATTGAATCATGAATTGAATCATGAATCATTAATTGAACCATGAATCATGAATTAAATCATGAATCATGAATTGATTCATGAATCATGAATCATGAATTGAATCATGAATCATGAATAAATAATCATGAATCGAATCATGAATTATGAATTGAATCGTGAATCATAAATCATAAATTGAATCTTGAATCATGAATTGAATCATGAATCATGAATCATGAATCATAAATTGAATCATGAATCATGAATTGAATCATGAATCATGGATTGAATCATGAATCATGAATCATGAATGGAATTATGAATCATGAATCATGAATAAATAATCATGATTCGAATCATGAATTATGAATTGAATCATGAATCATAAATCATAAATTGAATCTTGAATCATGAATTGAATCATGAATCATGAATCATGAATCATAAATTGAATCATGAATCATGAATTGAATCATGAATCATGGTTTGAATCATGAATCATGAATCATGAATGGAATTATGAATCATGATTCCTGAATTGAATCATGAATCATGATTTAAGAATCATGAATCGAATCATGAATACTGAATGGAATCATGAATCATGAATTGAATCATGAATCGAATCATGAATTGAATCATGAATCATGAATTGAATCATGAATCATGAATTATGAATTGAATCATGAATCATGAATCATGAATCATGAATTGAATCATGAATCATGAATCATGATTCGAATAATGAATCATGATTTAAGAATCAAGAATTCAATCATGAATCATGAATCATGAATTGAATCATTAATCATGAATAATGAATCTAATCATGAATCATGAATTATGAATCATGAATTATGAATCATGAATTATGAATCATGAATTATGAATCATGAATCATGAATTGAATTATGAATCATGAATACTGAATGGAATCATGAATCATGAATTGAATCATGAATCATGAATTGAATAATAAATTGAATTATGAATTGAATCATGAATTGAATCATGAATCATGAATTGAATCATGAATCATGAATTATGAATTGAATCATCAATCATAAATCAAATCATAATTCATGAATTGAATCAGAAATCGAAACATGAATTGAATCATGAATAATGAATCATGAATTGAATCATGAATCATGAGTCATGAATCATGAATTGAATCATGAATCATGAATTATGAATCATGAATTGAAACATGAATCATGAATTATGAATTATGATTTGAATCATGAATCATGAATCATAAATTGAATCATGAATCATGAATTGAATCATGAATCATGAATTGAATCATGAATCATGAATTGAATCATGAATCATGAATCATGAATCATAAATCGAATCATAAATCATGAATTGAATCAAGAATCATGAATCATGAATTATGAATCATGAATTCAATCATAAATCATGAATCATGAATCATGAATCATGAATTGAATCAAGAATCATGAATCATGAATTATGAATCATGAATTGAATCATAAATCATGAATCATGAATCATGAATCATAAATCATGAATTGAATCAAGAATCATGAATCATGAATTGAATCATGAATCATGAATCATGAATCATGAATCATGAATTAAATCATGAATTGAATCATGAATCATGAATCATGAATTGAATCATGAATCATGAATTGAATCATGAATCATGAATAATGAATCGAATCATGAATCATGAATCAAATCATGAATTGAATCATGAACCTAATCATGAATTAAATCATGAATCATGAATTGAATCATGAATCATGAATCATAAATTGAATCATAAATTATGAATTGAATCATAAATTGAATCATGAATCATGAATTATGAATTATGAATTGAATCATGAATCATGAATCATGAATTGAATCATGAATTGAATCATGAATCATGAATTGAATCATAAATCATGAATCATAAATGATAAATTGAATCATGAATCATGAATCATGAATTGAATCATGAATCATGAATTGAATCATGAATCATGAATTGAATCATGAATCATGAATTGAATCATAAATTGAATTATGAATTGAATCATGAATTGAATCATGAATCATGAATTGAATCATGAATCATGAGTTATGAATTGATTCATGAATCATAAAGCGAATTATGATTCATGAATTGAATCAGGATTCGAATCATGAATTGAATCATAAATCATGAATCATGAATCATGAATTGAATCATGAATCATGAATCATGAATTGAATCATGAATCATGAATTATGAATCATGAATTGAAACATGAATCATGAATTATGAATTATGATTTGAATCATGAATCATGAATCATAAATTGAATCATGAATCATAAATTGAATCATGAATCATGAATTGAATCATGAATCATGAATCATAAATCGAATCATAAATCATGAATTGAATCAAGAATCATTAATCATGAATTGAATCATGAATCATGAATCATGAATCATGAATCATAAATCGAATCATAAATCATGTATTGAATCAAGAATCATGAATCATGAATTATGAATCATGAATTGAATCATGAATCATGAATCATGAATCATGAATCATGAATTGAATCAAGAATCATGAATCATGAATCATGAATCATGAATTGAATCATGAATTGAATCATGAATCATTAATTGAACCATGAATCATGAATTGAATCATGAATCATGAATTGATTCATGAATCATGAATCATGAATTGAATCATGAATCATGAATAAATAATCATGAATCGAATCATGAATTATGAATTGAATCGTGAATCATAAATCATAAATTGAATCTTGAATCATGAATTGAATCATGAATCATGAATCATGAATCATAAATTGAATCATGAATCATGAATTGAATCATGAATCATGGATTGAATCATGAATCATGAATCATGAATGGAATTATGAATCATGAATCCTGAATCGAATCATGAATCATGATTTAAGAATCATGAATCGAATCATGAATACTGAATGGAATCATGAATCATGAATTGAATCATGAATCGAATCATGAATCATGAATTATGAATTGAATCATGAATCATGAATCATGAATCATGAATTGAATCATGAATCATGAATCATGATTCGAATAATGAATCATGATTTAAGAATCAAGAATTGAATCATGAATCATGAATCATGAATTGAATCATGAATCATGAATAATGAATCAAATCATGAATCATGAATTATGAATCATGAATTATGAATCATGAATTATGAATCATGAATCATGAATTGAATTATGAATCATGAATACTGAATGGAATCATGAATCATGAATTGAATCATGAATCATGAATTGAATAATAAATTGAATTATGAATTGAATCATGAATTGAATCATGAATCATGAATTGAATCATGAATAATGAATTATGAATTGAATCATCAATCATAAATCAAATCATGATTCATGAATTGAATCAGAAATCGAAACATGAATTGAATCATGAATAATGAATCATGAATTGAATCATGAATCATGAGTCATGAATCATGAATTGAATCATGAATCATGAATTATGAATAATGAATTGAAACATCAATCATGAATTATGAATTATGATTTGAATCATGAATCATGAATCATGAATCATGAATCATGAATCATAAATCGAATCATAAATCATGAATTGAATCAAGAATCATGAATCATGAATTATGAATCATGAATTGAATCATAAATCATGAATCATGAATCATGAATCATGAATTGAATCAAGAATCATGAATCATGAATTATGAATCATGAATTGAATCATAAATCATGAATCATGAATCATGAATCATGAATCATGAATCATAAATCATGAATTGAATCAAGAATCATGAATTATGAATCATGAATTGAATCATGAATCATGAATCATGAATCATGAATCATGAATTAAATCATGAATTGAATCATGAATCATGAATCATGAATTGAATCATGAATCATGAATTGAATCATGAATCATGAATCATGAATTGAATCATGAATCATGAATCATAAATTGAATCATAAATTATGAATTGAATCATAAATTGAATCATGAATCATGAATTATGAATTATGAATTGAATCATGAATCATGAATCATGAATTGAATCATGAATTGAATCATGAATCATGAATTGAATCATAAATCATGAATCATAAATGATAAATTGAATCATGAATCATGAATCATGAATTGAATCATGAATTGAATCATGAATCATGAATTTAATCATGAATCATGAATTGAATCATGAATCATGAATTGAATCATAAATTGAATTATGAATTGAATCATGAATTGAATCATGAATCATGAATTGAATCATGAATCATGAATTATGAATTGATTCATGAATCATAAAGCGAATTATGATTCAAGAATTGAATCAGGAATCGAATCATGAATTGAATCATAAATCATGAATCATGAATCATGAATTGAATCATGAATCATGAATCATGAATTGAATCATGAATCATGAATCATGAATCATGAATCATGAATCATGAATCATGAATTGAATCATGAATCATGAATTATGAATCATGAATTGAATCATGAATCATGAATTATGATTTAAATCATGAATCATGAATCATGAATCATAAATTGAATCATGAATAATGAATTGAATCATGAATTGAATCATGAATCATGAATCATGAATTGAATCATGAATCATGAATTGAATCATGAATCATGAATCATGAATTGAATCATGAATCATGAATTATGAATTGAATCATGAATCATGAATCATGAATCATGAATTGAGTTATGAATCATGAATCGAATAATGAATCATGATTTAAGAATCAAGAATTGAATCATGAATTGAATCATGAATCATGAATCGAATCATGAATCATGAATCGAATCATGAATCATGAATTATGAATCATGAATTATGAATCATGAATCATGAATTGAATCATGAATCATGAATACTGAATGGAATCATGAATCATGAATTGAATCATGAATCATGAATCGAATCATGAATCATGAATTATGAATCATGAATTATGAATCATGAATCATGAATTGAATCATGAATCATGAATACTGAATGGAATCATGAATCATGAATTGAATCATGAATCATGAATTGAATAATAAATTGAATTATGAATTGAATCATGAATTGAATCATGAATCATGAATTGAATCATGAATCATGAATTATGAATTGAATCATGAATCATAAATCAAATTGTGATTCATGAATTGAATCAGAAATCGAAACATGAATTGAATCATGAATCATGAATTGAATCATGAATCATGAATCGAATCATGAATCATGAATTATGAATCATGAATTATGAATCATGAATCATGAATTGAATCATGAATCATGAATACTGAATGGAATCATGAATCAAGAATTGAATCATGAATCATGAATTATGAATCGTGAATCATGAATTGAATCATGAATCATGAGTTATGAATTGAATCATGAATTGAATCATGAATCATGACTTATGATTCATGAATGATAAATTGAATCATGAATCATGAATTGAATCATGAATTGAATCATGAATCATGAATTGAATCATGAATTGAATCATGAATCATGAATCATGAATCAAATCATGAATTATGAATTGAATCATGAATCATAAATCATAAATTGAATCTTGAATCATGAATTGAATCATGAATCATGAATCATGAATCGAATCAAAAATTGAATCATGAATCGAATCATGAATTGAATCATGAATCATGAAATGAATTATGAATCATGAATTGAATCATGAATCATGGATTGAATCATGAATCATGAATTGAATTATGAATCATGAATCCTGAATCGAATAATGAATCATGATTTAAGAATCATGAATTGAATCATGAATACTGAATGGAATCATGAATCATGAATTGAATCATGAATTGAATCATGAATCATGAATTGAATCATGAATCATGAATTGAATCATGAATCATGAATTGAATCTTGAATCATTAATTATGAATTGAATCATGAATCATAAATCATAAATTGAATCTTGAATCATGAATTGAATCATGAATCATGAATCATGAATCATAAATTGAATCATGAATCATGAATTGAATCATAAATAGAATCATGAATTGAATCATGAATCATGGATTGAATCATGAATCATGAATCATGAATGGAATTATGAATCATGAATCCTGAATCGAATCATGAATCATGATTTAAGAATCATGAATCGAATCATGAATACTGAATGGAATCATGAATCATGAATTGAATCATGAATTGAATCATGAATTGAATCTTGAATCATGAATTGAATCATGAATCATGAATTATGAATCATGAATTCAATCATGAATCATGAATCATGAATTGAATAATGAATCATGATTTAAGAATCAAGAATTGAATCATGAATCATGAATCATGAATTGAATCATGAATCATGAATAATGAATCGAATCATGAATCATGAATTATGAATCATGAATTATGAATCATGAATTATGAATCATGAATCATGAATTGAATTATGAATCATGAATACTGAATGGAATCATGAATCATGAATTGAATCATGAATCATGAATTGAATCATGAATCATGAATTGAATAATAAATTGAATTATGAATTGAATTATGAATTGAATCATGAATCATGAATTGAATCATGAATCATGAATTATGAATTGAATCATCAATCATAAATCAAATCATGATTCATGAATTGAATCAGAAATCAAAACATGAATTGAATCATGAATCATGAATCATGAATTGAATCATGAATCATGAGTCATGAATCATGAATTAAATCATGAATCATGAATTATGAATCATGAATTGAAACATGAATCATGAATTATGAATTATGATTTGAATCATGAATCATGAATCATAAATTGAATCATGAATCATGAATTGAATCATGAATCATGAATTGAATCATGAATCATGAATCATGAATCATAAATCGAATCAAAAATCATGAATTGAATCAAGAATCATGAATCATGAATTGAATCATGAATCGTGAATCATGAATCATGAATCATGAATCATAAATCAAATCATAAATCATGAATTGAATCAAGAATCATGAATCATGAATTATGAATCATGAATTGAATCATAAATCATGAATCATGAATCATGAATCATGAATTGAATCAAGAATCATGAATCATGAATTATGAATCATGAATTGAATCATAAATCATGAATCATGAATCATGAATCATGAATCATGAATCATAAATCATGAATTGAATCAAGAATCATGAATCATGAATTATGAATCATGAATTGAATCATGAATCATGAATCATGAATCATGAATCATGAATTAAATCATGAATTGAATCATGAATCATGAAATGAATTATGAATCATGAATTGAATCATGAATCATGGATTGAATCATGAATCATGAATTGAATTATGAACCATGAATCCTGAATCGAATCATGAATCATGATTGAAGAATCGTGAATTGAATCATGAATACTGAATGGAATCATGAATCATGAATTGAATCATGAATTGAATCATGAATTGAATCATGAATCATGAATTGAATCATGAATCATGAATTATTAATTGAATCATCAATCATGAATCATAAATTGAATGATGAGTCATGAATTGAATCATGAATCGTGAATTGAATCATGAATTGAATCATGAATCATGAATTATGCATTGAATCATGAATCATGAATCATGATTTGAATCATGAATCATGAATCATGAATCGAATCATGAATCATGAATTGAATCATGAACTGAATCATGAATCATGAATTGAATCATGAATTGAATCATGAATCATGAATTGAATCATGAATCATGAATCATAAATCAAATCATGAATCATTAATTGAATCAAGAATTGAATCATAAATCATGAATTATGAATCGTGAATCATGAATTGAATCATGAATCATGAGTTATGAATTGAATCATGAATTGAATCATGAATCATGAATTATGAATCATGAATAATAAATTGAATCATGAATCATGAATTGAATCATGAATTGAATTATGAATCATGAATTGAATCATGAATCATGAATCATGAATCGAATCAAAATTGAATCATGAATTGAATCATGAATTGAATCATGAATCATGAAATGAATTATGAATCATGAATTGAATCATGAATCATGGATTGAATCATGAATCATGAATTGAATTATGAATCATGAATCCTGAATCGAATCATGAATCATGATTTAAGAATCATGAATTGAATCATGAATACTGAATGGAATCATGAATCATGAATTGAATCATGAATTGAATCATGAATCATGAATTGAATCATGAATCATGAATCATGAATCATAAATCGAATCATAAATCATGAACTGAACCAAGAATCATGAATCATGAATTAAATCATGAATCATGAATCATGAATCATAAATCATGAATCATAAATTGAATCATAAATCATGAATTGAATCAAGAATCATGAATCATGAATTATGAATCATGAATTGAATCATAAATCATGAATCATGAATCATGAATCATGAATTGAATCAAAAATCATGAATCATGAATTATGAATCATGAATTGAATCATAAATCATGAATCATGAATCATGAATCATAAATCATGAATTTAATCAAGAATCATGAATCATGAATTATGAATCATGAATTGAATCATGAATCATGAATCATGAATGATGAATTAAATCATGAATTGAATCATGAATCATGAATCATGAATTGAATCATGAATTGAATCATGAATCTTGAATCATTAATCGAATCATGAATCATGAATCAAATCATGAATTGAATCATGAATCTAATCATGAATTAAATCATGAATCATGAATTGAATCATGAATTCTGAATCATAAATTGAATCATGAATTATGAATTGAATCATAAATTGAATCATGAATCATGAATTATGAATTATGAATTGAATCATGAATCATGAATCATAATTTGAATCATGAATTGAATCATGAATCATGAATTGAATCATAAATCATGAATCATGAATCATAAATGATAAATTGAATCATGAATCATGAATTGAATCTTGAATTGAATCATGAATCATGAATTGAATCATGAATCATGAATTGAATCATAAATTGAATTATGAATTGAATCATGAATTGAATCATTAATCATGAATTGAATCATGAATCATGAATTATGAATTGATTCATGAATCATAAATCGAATTATGATTCATGAATTGAATCAGGAATCGAATCATGAATTGAATCATAAATCATGAATCATGAATCATGAATCATGAATTCAATCATGAATCATGAATCATGAATCATTAATTAAATCATGAATCGAATCATAAATCATGAATTGAATCAAGAATCATGAATCATGAATTATGAATCATGAATTCAATCATGAATCATGAATCATGAATCATAAAACATGAATTAAATCATGAATTGAATCATGAATCATGAATCATGAATTGAATCATGAATCATGAATCATGAATTGAATCATGAATCACGTATCATGAATCAAATCATGAATTGAATCATGAATCTAATCATGAATTGAATCATGAATCATGAATTGAATCACGAATCATGAATTGAATCATAAATTGAATCATGAATCATGAATTATGAATTGAATCATGAATCACGAATCATGAATTGAATCATGAATCATGAATTGATTCATGAATTGAATCATGAATCATGAATTGAATCATGAATCATGAATCATGAATGATAAATTGAATCATGAATCATGAATTGAATCATGAATTGAATCATGAATCATGAATTGAATCATGAATCATGAATTGAATCATGAATCATGAATCATGAATTGAATCATGAATTGAATCATGAATCATGAATCATGAATCATGAATCAATAATCATGAATCAAATCATGAATTATGAATTTTAATCATGAATCATAAATCATAAATTGAATCTTGAATCATGAATTGAATCATGAATCATGAATCATGAATCGAATCATAAATTGAATCATGAATCGAATCATGAATTGAATCATGAATCATGAAATGAATTATGAATCATGAATTGAATCATGAATCATGGATTGAATCATGAATCATGAATTGAATTATGAATCATGAATCCTGAATCGAATCATGAATCATGATTGAAGAATCGTAAATTGAATCATGAATACTGAATGGAATCATGAATCATGAATTGAATCATGAATTGAATCATGAATCATGAATTGAATCATGAATCATGAATTATGAATTGAATCATCAATCATGAATCATAAATTGAATGATGAGTCATAAATTGAATCAGGAATCGAATCATAATTTGAATCATCAATCATGAATTGAATCATGAATCGTGAATTGAATCATGAATTGAATCATGAATCATGAATCATGCATTGAATCATGAATCATGAATCATGATTTGAATCATGAATCATGAATCATGAATCGAATCATGAATCATGAATTGAATCATGAACTGAATCATGAATCATGAATTGAATCATGAATTGAATCATGAATCATGAATTGAATCATGAATCATGAATCATAAATCAAATCATGAATCATTAATTGAATCAAGAATTGAATCATGAATCATGAATTATGAATCGTGAATCATGAATTGAATCATGAATCATGAGTTATGAATTGAATCATGAATTGAATCATGAATCATGACTTATGATTCATGAATGATAAATTGAATCATGAATCATGAATTGAATCATGAATTGAATCATGAATCATGAATCATGCATTGAATCATGAATCATGAATCATGATTTGAATCATGAATCATGAATCATGAATCATGAATTGAATCATGAACTGAATCATGAATCATGAATTGAATCATGAATTGAATCATGAATCATGAATTGAATCATGAATCATGAATCATAAATCAAATCATGAATCATTAATTGAATCAAGAATTGAATCATGAATCATGAATTATGAATCGTGAATCATGAATTGAATCATGAATCATGAGTTATGAATTGAATCATGAATTGAATCATGAATCATGACTTATGATTCATGAATGATAAATTGAATCATGAATCATGAATTGAATCATGAATTGAATCATGAATCATGAATTGAATCATGAATTGAATCATGAATCATGAATCATGAATCATGAATCAATAATCATGAGTCAAATCATGAATTATGAATTGAATCATGAATCATAAATCATAAATTGAATCTTGAATCATGAATTGAATCATGAATCATGAATCATGAATCGAATCATGAATTGAATCATGAATCATGAAATGAATTATGAATCATGAATTGAATCATGAATCATGGATTGAATCATGAATCATGAATTGAATTATGAATCATGAATCCTGAATCGAATCATGAATCATGATTTAAGAATCATGAATTGAATCATGAATACTGAATGGAATCATGAATCATGAATTGAATCATGAATTGAATCATGAATCATGAATTGAATCATGAATCATGAATTGAATCATGAATCATGAATTAAATCATGAATAATGAATAAATAATCATGAATCGAATCATTAATTATGAATTGAATCATGAATCATAAATCATAAATTGAATCTTGAATCATGAATTGAATCATGAATCATGAATCATGAATCATAAATTGAATCATGAATCATGAATTGAATCATAAATTGAATCATGAATTGAATCATGAATCATGGATTGAATCATGAATCATGAATCATGAATGGATTTATCAATCATGAATCCTGAATCGAATCATGAATCATGATTTAAGAATCATGAATCGAATCATGAATACTGAATGGAATCATGAATCATGAATTGAATCATGAATCATGAATTATGAATTAATTCATGAATCATGAATCATGAATCATGAATCATGAATTCAATCATGAATCATGAATCATGAATCGAATAATGAATCATGATTTAAGAATCAAGAATTGAATCATGAATCATGAATCATGAATTGAATCATGAATCATGAATCATGAATCGAATCATGAATCATGAATTATGAATCATGAATTATGAATCATGAATCATGAATTGAATCATGAATCATGAATACTAAATGGAATCATGAATCATGAATTGAATCATGAATCATGAATTGAATAATATATTGAATTATGAATTGAATCATGAATTCAATCATGAATCATGAATTCAATCATGAATCATAAATTATGAATTGAATCATGAATCATGAATCATGAATCATGAATTGAATCATGAATCATGAATCATGATTCGAATAATGAATCATGATTTAAGAATCAAGAATTGAATCATGAATCATGAATCATGAATTGAATCATGAATCATGAATAATGAATCGAATCATGAATCATGAATTATGAATCATGAATTATGAATCATGAATTATGAATCATGAATTGAATTATGAATCATGAATACTGAATGGAATCATGAATCATGAATTGAATCATGAATCATGAATTGAATCATGAATCATGAATTAAATCATGAATAATGAATAAATAATCATGAATCGAATCATTAATTATGAATTGAATCATGAATCATAAATCATAAATTGAATCTTGAATCATGAATTGAATCATGAATCATGAATCATGAATCATAAATTGAATCATGAATCATGAATTGAATCATAAATTGAATCATGAATTGAATCATGAATCATGGATTGAATCATGAATCATGAATCATGAATGGAATTATGAATCATGAATCCTGAATCGAATCATGAATCATGATTTAAGAATCATGAATCGAATCATGAATACTGAATGGAATCATGAATCATGAATTGAATCATGAATCATGAATTATGAATTAATTCATGAATCATGAATCATGAATCATGAATCATGAATTCAATCATGAATCATGAATCATGAATCGAATAATGAATCATGATTTAAGAATCAAGAATTGAATCATGAATCATGAATCATGAATTGAATCATGAATCATGAATCATGAATCGAATCATGAATCATGAATTATGAATCATGAATTATGAATCATGAATCATGAATTGAATCATGAATCATGAATACTAAATGGAATCATGAATCATGAATTGAATCATGAATCATGAATTGAATAATATATTGAATTATGAATTGAATCATGAATTCAATCATGAATCATGAATTCAATCATGAATCATAAATTATGAATTGAATCATGAATCATGAATCATGAATCATGAATTGAATCATGAATCATGAATCATGATTCGAATAATGAATCATGATTTAAGAATCAAGAATTGAATCATGAATCATGAATCATGAATTGAATCATGAATCATGAATAATGAATCGAATCATGAATCATGAATTATGAATCATGAATTATGAATCATGAATTATGAATCATGAATTGAATTATGAATCATGAATACTGAATGGAATCATGAATCATGAATTGAATCATGAATCATGAATTGAATAATAAATTGAATTATGAATGGAATCATGAATTGAATCATGAATCATGAATTGAATCATCAATCATGAATTATGAATTGAATCATCAATCATAAATCAAATCATGATTCATGAATTGAATCAGAAATCGAAACATGAATTGAATCATGAATAATGAATCATGAATTGAATCATGAATCATGAGTCATGAATCATGAATTGAATCATGAATCATGAATTATGAATCATGAATTGAAACATGAATCATGAATTATGAATTATGATTTGAATCATAAAATCATGAATCATAAATTGAATCATGAATCATGAATTGAATCATGAATCATGAATTGAATCATGAATCATGAATCATGAATCATAAATCGAATCATAAATCATGAATTGAATCAAGAATCATGAATCATGAATTGAATCATGAATCATGAATCATGAATCATGAATCATGAATCATAAATCGAATCATAAATCATGAATTGAATCAAGAATCATGAATCATGAATTATGAATCATGAATTGAATCATAAATCATGAATCATGAATCATGAATCATGAATTGAATCAAGAATCATGAATCATGAATTATGAATCATGAATTGAATCATGAATTCAATCATGAATCATGAATTCAATCATGAATCATGAATGATAAATTGAATCATGAATCATGAATTCAATCATGAATTGAATCATGAATCATGAATTCAATCATGAATCATGAATTCAATCATGAATCATGAATTCAATCATGAATCATGAATTGATTCATGAATCATGAATCATGAATTCAATCATGAATCATGAATAAATAATCATGATTCGAATCATGAATTATGAATTGAATCATGAATCATAAATCATAAATGGAATCATGAATCATGAATTGAATCATGAATCATGAATAATGAATCATAAATTGAATCATGAATCATGAATTGAATCATGAATCATGGTTTGAATCATGAATCATGAATCATGAATGGAATTATGAATCATGAATCATGAATTGAATCATGAATTGAATCATGAATCATTAATTGAACCATGAATCATGAATTGAATCATGAATCATGAATTGATTCATGAATCATGAATCATGAATTGAATCATGAATCATGAATAAATAATCATGAATCGAATCATGAATTATGAATTGAATCGTGAATCATAAATCATAAATTGAATCTTGAATCATGAATTGAATCATGAATCATGAATCATGAATCATAAATTGAATCATGAATCATGAATTGAATCATGAATCATGGATTGAATCATGAATCATGAATCATGAATGGAATTATGAATCATGAATCATGAATAAATAATCATGATTCGAATCATGAATTATGAATTGAATCATGAATCATAAATCATAAATTGAATCTTGAATCATGAATTGAATCATGAATCATGAATCATGAATCATAAATTGAATCATGAAGCATGAATTGAATCATGAATCATGGTTTGAATCATGAATCATGAATCATGAATGGAATTATGAATCATGATTCCTGAATTGAATCATGAATCATGATTTAAGAATCATGAATCGAATCATGAATACTGAATGGAATCATGAATCATGAATTGAATCATGAATCGAATCATGAATTGAATCATGAATCATGAATTGAATCATGAATCATGAATTATGAATTGAATCATGAATCATGAATCATGAATCATGAATTGAATCATGAATCATGAATCATGATTCGAATAATGAATCATGATTTAAGAATCAAGAATTGAATCATGAATCATGAATCATGAATTGAATCATGAATCATGAATAATGAATCGAATCATGAATTATGAATCATGAATTATGAATCATGAATTATGAATCATGAATCATGAATTGAATTATGAATCATGAATACTGAATGGAATCATGAATCATGAATTGAATCATGAATCATGAATTGAATAATAAATTGAATTATGAATTGAATCATGAATTGAATCATGAATCATGAATTGAATCATGAATCATGAATTATGAATTGAATCATCAATCATAAATCAAATCATGATTCATGAATTGAATCAGAAATCGAAACATGAATTGAATCATGAATAATGAATCATGAATTGAATCATGAATCATGAGTCATGAATCATGAATTGAATCATGAATCATGAATTATGAATAATGAATTGAAACATCAATCATGAATTATGAATTATGATTTGAATCATGAATCATGAATCATGAATCATGAATCATAAATCGAATCATAAATCATGAATTGAATCAAGAATCATGAATCATGAATTATGAATCATGAATTGAATCATAAATCATGAATCATGAATCATAAATCATGAATTGAATCAAGAATCATGAATCATGAATTATGAATCATGAATTGAATCATAAATCATGAATCATGAATTAAATCATGAATTGAATCATGAATCATGAATCATGAATTGAATCATGAATCATGAATTGAATCATGAATCATGAATAATGAATCGAATCATGAATCATGAATCAAATCATGAATTGAATCATGAAACTAATCATGAATTAAATCATGAATCATGAATTGAATCATGAATCATGAATCATAAATTGAATCATAAATTATGAATTGAATCATAAATTGAATCATGAATCATGAATTATGAATTATGAATTGAATCATGAATCATGAATCATGAATTGAATCATGAATTGAATCATGAATCATGAATTGAATCATAAATCATGAATCATAAATGATAAATTGAATCATGAATCATGAATCATGAATTGAATCATGAATTGAATCATGAATCATGAATTGAATCATGAATCATGAATTGAATCATGAATCATGAATTGAATCATAAATTGAATTATGAATTGAATCATGAATTGAATCATGAATCATGAATTGAATCATGAATCATGAGTTATGAATTGATTCATGAATCATAAAGCGAATTATGATTCATGAATTGAATCAGGATTCGAATCATGAATTGAATCATAAATCATGAATCATGAATTGAATCATGAATCATGAATCAAGAATTGAATCATGAATCATGAGTCATGAATCATGAATTGAATCATGAATCATGAATTATGAATCATGAATTGAAACATGAATCATGAATTATGAATTATGATTTGAATCATGAATCATGAATCCTAAATTGAATCATGAATCATGAATTGAATCATGAATCATGAATTGAATCATGAATCATGAATCATGAATCATAAATCGAATCATAAATCATGAATTGAATCAAGAATCATGAATCATGAATTGAATCATGAATCATGAATCATGAATCATGAATCATAAATCGAATCATAAATCATGTATTGAATCAAGAATCATGAATCATGAATCATGAATCATGAATTGAATCAAGAATCATGAATCATGAATCATGAATCATGAATTGAATCATGAATTGAATCATGAATCATTAATTGAACCATGAATCATGAATTGAATCATGAATCATGAATTGATTCATGAATTATGAATCATGAATTGAATCATGAATCATGAATAAATAATCATGAATCGAATCATGAATTATGAATTGAATCGTGAATCATAAATCATAAATTGAATCTTGAATCATGAATTGAATCATGAATCATGAATCATGAATCATAAATTGAATCATGAATCATGAATTGAATCATGAATCATGGATTGAATCATGAATCATGAATCATGAATGGAATTATGAATCATGAATCCTGAATCGAATCATGAATCATGATTTAAGAATCATGAATCGAATCATGAATACTGAATGGAATCATGAATCATGAATTGAATCATGAATCGAATCATGAATCATGAATTATGAATTGAATCATGAATCATGAATCATGAATCATGAATTGAATCATGAATCATGAATCATGATTCGAATAATGAATCATGATTTAAGAATCAAGAATTGAATCATGAATCATGAATCATGAATTGAATCATGAATCATGAATAATGAATCAAATCATGAATCATGAATTATGAATCATGAATTATGAATCATGAATTATGAATCATGAATCATGAATTGAATTATGAATCATGAATACTGAATGGAATCATGAATCATGAATTGAATCATGAATCATGAATTGAATAATAAATTGAATTATGAATTGAATCATGAATTGAATCATGAATCATGAATTGAATCATGAATCATGAATTATGAATTGAATCATCAATCATAAATCAAATCATGATTCATGAATTGAATCAGAAATCGAAACATGAATTGAATCATGAATAATGAATCATGAATTGAATCATGAATCATGAGTCATGAATCATGAATTGAATCATGAATCATGAATTATGAATAATGAATTGAAACATCAATCATGAATTATGAATTATGATTTGAATCATGAATCATGAATCATGAATCATGAATCATAAATCGAATCATAAATCATGAATTGAATCAAGAATCATGAATCATGAATTATGAATCATGAATTGAATCATAAATCATGAATCATGAATCATGAATCATGAATTGAATCAAGAATCATGAATCATGAATTATGAATCATGAATTGAATCATAAATCATGAATCATGAATTATGAATCATGAATTGAATCATGAATCATGAATCATGAATCATGAATCATGAATTAAATCATGAATTGAATCATGAATCATGAATCATGAATTGAATCATGAATCATGAATTGAATCATGAATCATGAATCATGAATCGAATCATGAATCATGAATCAAATCATGAATTGAATCATGAACCTAATCATGAATTAAATCATGAATCATGAATTGAATCATGAATCATGAATCATAAATTGAATCATAAATTATGAATTGAATCATAAATTGAATCATGAATCATGAATTATGAATTATGAATTGAATCATGAATCATGAATCATGAATTGAATCATGAATTGAATCATGAATCATGAATTGAATCATAAATCATGAATCATAAATGATAAATTGAATCATGAATCATGAATCATGAATTGAATCATGAATTGAATCATGAATCATGAATTTAATCATGAATCATGAATTGAATCATGAATCATGAATTGAATCATAAATTGAATTATGAATTGAATCATGAATTGAATCATGAATCATGAATTGAATCATGAATCATGAATTATGAATTGATTCATGAATCATAAAGCGAATTATGATTTAAGAATTGAATCAGGAATCGAATCATGAATTGAATCATAAATCATGAATCATGAATCATGAATTGAATCATGAATCATGAATTGAATCATGAATCATGAATCATGAATCATGAATCATGAATCATGAATTGAATCATGAATCATGAATTATGAATCATGAATTGAATCATGAATTATGATTTAAATCATGAATCATGAATCATGAATCATAAATTGAATCATGAATAATGAATTGAATCATGAATTGAATCATGAATCATGAATTGAATCATGAATCATGAATTGAATCATGAATCATGAATCATGAATTGAATCATGAATCATGAATTATGAATTGAATCATGAATCATGAATCATGAATCATGAATTGAGTTATGAATCATGAATCGAATAATGAATCATGATTTAAGAATCAAGAATTGAATCATGAATTGAATCATGAATCGAATCATGAATCATGAATCGAATCATGAATCATGAATTATGAATCATGAATTATGAATCATGAATTATGAATCATGAATCATGAATTGAATCATGAATCATGAATACTGAATGGAATCATGAATCATGAATTGAATCATGAATCATGAATTGAATAATAAATTGAATTATGAATTGAATCATGAATTGAATCATGAATCATGAATTGAATCATGAATCATGAATTATGAATTGAATCATGAATCATAAATCAAATTGTGATTCATGAATTGAATCAGAAATCGAAACATGAATTGAATCATGAATCATGAATTGAATCATGAATCATGAATCGAATCATGAATCATGAATTATGAATCATGAATTATGAATCATGAATCATGAATTGAATCATGAATCATGAATACTGAATGGAATCATGAATCATGAATTGAATCATGAATCATGAATTGAATCATGAATCGTGAATTATGAATTGAATCATGAATCATGAATCATGAATCGAATCATGAATTATGAATTATGAATCATGAATTATGAATCATGAATCATGAATCATGAATTATGATTTGAATCATGAATCATGAATCATAAATTGAATCATGAATCATGAATTGAATCATGATTTATAAATTGAATCATGAATCATGAATTGAATCATGAATCATGAATTGAATCATGAATCATGAATCATGAATCATAAATCGAATCATAAATCATGAATTGAACCAAGAATCATGAATCATGAATTGAATCATGAATCATGAATCATGAATCATAAATCATGAATCATAAATCGAATCATAAATCATGAATTGAATCAAGAATCATGAATCATGAATTATGAATCATGAATTGAATCATAAATCATGAATCATGAATCATGAATCATGAATTGAATCAAGAATCATGAATCATGAATTATGAATCATGAATTGAATCGTAAATCATGAATCATGAATCATGAATCATGAATCATAAATCATGAATTGAATCAAGAATCATGAATCATGAATTATGAATCATGAATTGAATCATGAATCATGAATCATGAATCATGAATGATGAATTAAATCATGAATTGAATCATGAATCATGAATTGAATCATGAATCATGAATTGAATCATGAATCATGAATCATTAATCGAATCATGAATCATGAATCAAATCATGAATTGAATCATGAATCTAATCATGAATTAAATCATGAATCGTGAATTGAATCATGAATCATGAATCATAAATTGAATCATGAATTATGAATTGAATCATAAATTGAATCATGAATCATGAATTATGAATTGAATCATGAATCATGAATTGAATCATGAATTGAATCATGAATCATGAATTGAATCATAAATCATGAATCATGAATCATAAATGATAAATTGAATCATGAATCATGAATTGAATCATGAATTGAATCATGAATCATGAATTGAATCATGAATCATGAATTATGAATTGATTCATGAATCATAAATCAAATTATGATTCATGAATTGAATCAGGAATCGAAACATGAATTGAATCATAAATCATGAATCATGAATCATGAATCATGAATTGAATCATGAATCATGAATCATGAATCATGAATCATGAATTGAATCATGAATCATGAATCATGAATTATGAATCATGAATTCAATCCTGAATCATGAATCATGAATCATAAAACATGAATTAAATCATGAATTGAATCATGAATCATGGATCATAAATTGAATCATGAATCATGAATCATGAATTGAATCATGAATCACGAATCATGAATCAAATCATGAATTGAATCATGAATCTAATCATGAATTGAATCATGAATCATGAATTGAATCATAAATTGAATCATGAATCATGAATTATGAATTGAATCATGAATCACGAATCATGAATTGAATCATGAATCATGAATTATGAATCATGAATCATGAATTGAATCATGAATCATGAATACTGAATGGAATCAAGAATCATGAATTGAATCATGAATCATGAATTAAATCATGAATCATGAATCATGAATCATGAATGATAAATTGAATCATGAATCATGAATTGAATCATGAATTGAATCATGAATGATAAATTGAATCATGAATCATGAATCAATAATCATGAATCAAATCATGAATTATGAATTGAATCATGAATCATAAATCATAAATTGAATCTTGAATCATGAATTGAATCATGAATCATGAATCGAATCATAAATTGAATCATGAATCGAATCATGAATTGAATCATGAATCATGAAATGAATTATGAATCATGAATTGAATCATGAATCATGGATTGAATCATGAATCATGAATTGAATTATGAATCATGAATCCTGAATCGAATCATGAATCATGATATAAGAATCGTGAATTGAATCATGAATCATGAATTGAATTATGAATCATGAATTATGAATTGAATCATCAATCATGAATCATAAATTGAATGATGAGTCATGAATTGAATCAGGAATCGAATCATAATTTGAATCATCAATCATGAATTGAATCATGAATCGTGAATTGAATCATGAATTGAATCATGAATCATGAATCATGCATTGAATCATGAATCGTGAATTGAATCATGAATTGAATCATGAATCATGAATCATGCATTGAATCATGAATCATGAATTGAATCATGAACAGAGTCATGAATCATGAATCGAATCATGAATTGAATCATGAATCATGAACTGAATCAGGAATCATGAATCATAAATCAAATCATGAATCATTAATTGAATCAAGAATTGAATCATTAATCATGAATTATGAATCGTGAATCATGAATTGAATCATGAATCATGAGTTATGAATTGAATCATGAATTGAATCATGAATCATGAATTGAATCATGAATTGAATCATGAATCATGAATCATGAATCATGAATCAATAATCATGAATCAAATCATGAATTATGAATTGAATCATGAATCATAAATCATAAATTGAATCTTGAATCATGAATTGAATCATGAATCATGAATCATGAATCGAATCAAAAAAAGAATCATGAATCGAATCATGAATTGAATCATGAATCATGAAATGAATTATGAATCTTGAATTGAATCATGAATCATGAATCATGAATTGAATTATGAATCATGAATCCTGAATCGAATCATGAATCATGATTTAAGAATCATGAATTGAATCATGAATACTGAATGGAATCATGAATCATGAATTGAATCATGAATTGAATCATGAATTGAATCATGAATTGAATCATGAATCATGAATCATGAATTATGAATTGAATCATCAATCATGAATCATAAATTGACTGATGAGTCATGAATTGAATCAGGAATCGAATCATAATTTGAATCATGAATCATGAATTGAATCATGAATCTTGAATTGAATCATGAATTGAATCATGAATCATGAATCATGCATTGAATCATGAATCATGAATTATGATTTTAATCATGAATCATGAATCATGAATCGAATTATGAATCATGAATTGAATCATGAATTGAATCATGAATCATGAATTGAATCATGAATCATGAATTGAATCATGAATCATAAATCAAATCATGAATCATGAATTGAATCATGAATTGAATCATGAATCATGAATTATAAATCGTGAATCATGAATTGAATCATGAATCATGAGTTATGAATTGAATCATGAATTGAATCATGAATCATGAATTATGAATTGAATCATGAATTGAATCATGAATCATGAATCATGAATCTTGAATTGAATCATGAATCATGAATTATGAATCATGAATTGAATCATCAATCATGAATCATGAATTATGAATCATGAATATAATCATGAATTGAATCATGAATCATGAATCATAAATCATAAAATGAATCATGAATCATAAATTGAATCATGAATTGAATCAGGAATCATGAATCATGAATTGAATCATGAATCATGAATCATGAATTGAATCATGAATCATGAATCATGAATCGAATCATGAATCATGAATTGAATCAAGAATCATGAATTATGAATCATGAATAATGAATCATGAATCATGAATTAAATCATGAATTGAATCATGAATCATGAATTGAATCATGAATCATGAATTGAATCATGAATTATAAATTGAATCATGAATTATGAATCATGAATCATGAATTGAATCATGAATCAAGAATCATGAATGGAATCATGAATACTGAATGGAATCAGGAATCATGAATCATGAATTGAATCATGAATTGAATCATGAATCATGAATTGAATCATGAATTCAATCATGAATCATATATTGAATCATGAATCATGAATCATAAATCGAATCATGAATCATGAATTGAATCATGAATCGAATCATGAATTGAGTCATGAATCATGAATTGAATCATGAATCATGAATTATGAATTCGATCATGAATCATGAATTGAATCATGATTTATGAGTCATGAACTGAATCATGAATTGAATCATGAATCATGAATTGAGTCATGAATCATGAATCATGAATCATAAATTAAATCATGAATCATGAATCGAATCATGAATTGAATCATGAATCATGAATTGAATCATGAATCATGAATTATGAATTATGAATTGAAAAATGGATCATGAATCATGAATCGAATCATGAATCATGAATCAAGAATCATGAATCGAATTATTAATCATGAATTGAATTATGAATCATGAATTGAATCATGAATCATGAATTGAATCATGAATCATGAATAATGAATTGAATCATAAATCATGAATCATGAATCGAATCATGAATAATGAATTAAATCAAGAATCATGAATCATGAATCGAATCATGAATCATGAATCAAAGCATCAATTGAATCATGAATCATGAATCAAGAATTGAATCATGAATCATGAATCATGAATTGAATCATGAATCATGAATCATGACTCATGAATCATGAATCATGAATCGAATCATGAATCATGAATCATGTATTATGAATCATGAATCATGAATTGAATAATGAATCATGAATCGAATCATGAATCATGAATTATGAATCATGTATCATGAATTGAATCATGAATCATGAATTGAATTATAAATTGAATCATGAATTGAATCAGGAATTGAATCATGAATCATGAATTGAATCATGAATCATGAATTTTGAATTGAATCATGAATCTTGAATCATAAATCGAATCATGAGTCATGAATTGAATCAGGAATCGAATCATGAATCGAATCATGAATCATGAATTAAATCATGAATCGTGAATTAAATCATGAATCATGAATCATGAATTGAATCATGAATCATGAATTATGAATAATGAATCATGAATTGAATCATGAATCATAATTCATGAATCATGAATCATGAATTGCATCATGAATTGAATCATGAATCATGAATCATAAATTGAATCATGAATCATGATTTGAATCATTAATTGAATCATGAATCATGAATCATGAATTGAATCATGAATCATGAATCATATATCATATATTGAATCATGAATCATAATTCATGAATCATGAATCATGAATTAAATCATGAATTGAATCATGAATCATGAATTGAATCATGAATCATGAATCATGAATTTAATCATGAATCATGAATCATAATTGGAATCATGAATCATGAATTTAATCATGAATCATGAATCGAATCATGAATCATGAATCAAATCATGAATTGAATCATGAATCGAATCATGAATTGAATCATGAATCATGAATTGAATCATGAATCATGAATTCAATCATGAATCATGAATCATGAATCATGAATTGAATCATGAATCACGAATCGAATCATGAATCATGAATCATGAATTATGAATCATGAATTATGAATCATGAATCATGAATTGAATTATGAATCATGAATACTGAATGGAATCATGAATCATGAATTGAATCATGAATCATGAATTGAATCATAAATTGAATTATGAATTGAATCATGAATTGAATCATGAATCATAAATCGAATCATGATTCATGAATTGAATCAGGAATCGAATCATGAATTGAATCATAAATCATGAATCATGAATTGAATCATGAATCATGAATCATGATTTAAATCATGAATCATGAATAATAAATTGAATCATGAATCATGAATTGAATCATGAATTGAATCATGAATCACAAATCATGAATTGAATCATGAATCATGAATTGAATCATGAATCATAAATCATGAATTGAATTATGAATCATGAATCATGAATTAAATCATGAATCAAATCATAAATCATGAATTGAATCAAGAATCATGAATCATGAATTATGAATCATGAATTCAATCATGAATCATGAATCATGAATAATGAATCATGAATTAAATCATGAATTGAATCATGAATCATGAATCATGATTTGAATCATGAATTGAATCATGAGTCATGAATTGAATCATGAATCATGAATCATGAATCGAATCATGAATCATGAATGAAATCATGAATTGAATCATGAATCTAATCATGAATTGAATCATGAATCATAAATTGAAGCATGAATCATGAATCATGAATCATAAATTGAATCATGAATCATAAATTGAATCATAAATTGAAGCATGAATCATGAAATGAATCATAAATCATGAATCATGAATCATGAATGATAAATTGAATCATAAATCATGAATTGAATCATGAATCATGAATGATAAATTGAATCATGAATTGAATCATGAATCATGAATTGAATCATGAATCATGAATTGAATCATGAATCATGAATTGTTTCATGAATCATGAATTGAATCATGAATCATGAATCATGAATCATGAATGATAAATTGAATCATGAATCATGAATTGAATCATGAATCATGAATCATGAATGATAAATTGAATCATGAATTGAATCATGAATCATGAATTGAATCATGAATCATGAATTGAATCATGAATCATGAATTGAATCATGAATCATGAATCATGAATCGAATCATGAATCATGAATAAATAATCATGAATCGAATCATGAAATATGAATTGAATCATGAATCATAAATCATAAATTGAATATTGAATCATGAATTGAATTATGAATCATGAATTGAATCATGAATCATGGATTGAATCATGAATCATGAATCATGAATCATGAATTGAGTCATGAATCATGAATCATGATTTGAATCATGAATTGAATCATGAATCATGAATCATGATTTGAATCATGAATTGAATCATGAATCATAAATCATGATTTAAATCATGAATCATGAATCATAAATTGAATCATGAATCATTAATTGAATCATGAATTGAATCATGAATCATAAATCATGAATTGAATCATGAATCATGAATCATGAATTGAATCATGAATCATAAATCATGAATTGAATCAAGAATCATGAATCATGAATAATGAATCATGAATTAAATCATGAATTAAATCATGAATCATGAATTGAATCATGAGTCATGAATTGAATCATAAATCATGAATCATGAATCGAATCATGAATCATGAATGAAATCATGAATTGAATCATGAATCTAATCATGAATTGAATCATGAATCATGAATTGAATCATGAATCATGAATCATGAATCATAAATTGAATCATGAATCATGAATTGAATCATAAATTGAAGCATGAATCATGAATTATGAATTATGAATTAAATCATGAATCATGAATTGAATCATGAATCATGAATCATGAATCATGAATCATGAATGATAAATTGAATCATGAATCATGAATCATGAATTGAATCATGAATCATGAATCATGAATGATAAATTGAATCATGAATTGAATCATGAATTGAATCATGAATCATGAATTGAATCATGAATCATGAATCATGAATCGAATCATGAATCATGAATAAATAATCATGAATCGAATCATGAAATATGAATTGAATCATGAATCATAAATCATAAATTGAATCTTGAATCATGAACTGAATCATGAATCATGAATCATGAATCAAATCATGAATTGAATCATGAATTGCATAATGAATCATGAATTGAATTATGAATCATGAATTGAATCATGAATCATGGATTGAATCATGAATCATGAATCATGATTCATGAATTGAATTATGAATAATGAATCATGAATCGAATCATGAATCATGATTTAAGAATCATGAATCGAATCATGAATACTGAATGGAAACATGAATCATGAATTGAATCATGAATTGAATCATGAATTGAATCATGAATCATGAATTATGAATTGAATCATGAATCATGAATCCTAAATCGAATCATGAGTCATGAATTTGAATCAGTAATCGAATCATAATTTGAATAATGAATCGTGAATTGAATCATGAATCATGAATCATGAATTAAATCATGAATCATGTATTATGAATCATGAATTAAATCATAAATCAAGAATCATGAATTGAATCATGAATCATGAATCATGAACTGAATCATGAATCATGAATCTTGAATCATAAATCATAAATTGAATCATGAATCATGAATTGAATCATGAATTGAATCATGAATCATGAATTGAATCATGAATCATGAATCATGATTTCAATCATGAATCATGAATTGAATCATGAATTGAATCATGAATTGAATCATGAATCATGAATTGAATCATGAATCATGAATCATAAATCAAATCATGAATCATTAATTGAATCATGAATCGAATCATGAATTGAATCATGAATCATGAATTGAATCATGAATCATGAATTATGAATTGAATCATGAATTGAATCAGGAATCATGAATTGAATCATGAATCATGAATTGAATCATGAATCATGAATCATGAATCAAATCATGAATCATGAATTATGAATCATGAATCATGAATTGAATCATGAATCATGAATACTAAATGGAATCATGAATTGAATCATGAATCATGAATTTAATCATGAATCATGAATTATGAATTGATTCATGAATCATAAATCGAATCATGATTCATGAATTGAATCAGGAATCGAATCATGAATTGAATCATAAATCATGAATCATGAATCATGAATTGAATCATGAATCATGAATCATGAATTGAATCATGAATCATGAATCATGAATTGAATCATGAATCATGAATTATGAATCATGAATTGAATCATGAAACATGAATCATGAATTATGAATAATGATTTGAATCATGAATTGAATCATGAATCATGAATCATGATTTGAATCATGAATCATGAATCATAAATTGAATCATGAATCATGAATTTAACCATGAATTGAATCATGAATCATGAAGTGAACCATGAATCATGAATTATGAACCATGAATTCAATCATGAATCATGAATTGAATAATGAATTGAATCATGAATCATGAATCATGAATTGAATCATGAATCATGAATTGAATCATAAATTGAAGCATGAATCATGAAATGAATCATGAATCATGAATCATGAATCATGAATGATAAATTGAATCATGAATCATGAATTGAATCATGAATCATGAATCATGAATCATAAATTGAATCATGAATTATAAATTGAATCATAAATTGAAGCATGAATCATGAAATGAATCATGAATCATGAATCATGAATCATGAATGATAAATTGAATCATGAATCATGAATTGATTCATGAATCATGAATCATGAATGATAAATTGAATCATGAATTGAATCATGAATCATGAATTGAATCATGAATCATGAATTGAATCATGAATCATGAATTGTTTCATGAATCATGAATTGAATCATGAATCATGAATCATGAATCATGAATGATAAATTGAATCATGAATCATGAATTGAATCATGAATCATGAATCATGAATCATGAATCATGAATTGAATCATGAATCATGAATTGAATCATGAATCATGAATTGAATCATGAATCATGAATCATGAATCGAATCATGAATCATGAATAAATAATCATGAATCGAATCATGAAATATGAATTGAATCATGAATCATAAATCATAAATTGAATATTGAATCATGAATTGAATCATGAATCATGAATCATGAATCAAATCATGAATTGAATCATGAATTGAATCATGAATTGAATCATGAATCATGAATTGAATTATGAATCATGAATTGAATCATGAATCATGGATTGAATCATGAATCATGAATCATGAATCATGAATTGAGTCATGAATCATGAATCATGATTTGAATCATGAATTGAATCATGAATCATGAATCATGATTTGAATCATGAATTGAATCATGAATCATGATTTAAATCATGAATCATGAATCATAAATTGAATCATGAATCATTAATTGAATCATGAATTGAATCATGAATCATGAATCATGAATTGAATCATGAATCATAAATCATGAATTGAATCAAGAATCATGAATCATGAATAATGAATCATGAATTAAATCATGAATTAAATCATGAATCATGAATTGAATCATGAGTCATGAATTGAATCATAAATCATGAATCATGAATCGAATCATGAATCATGAATGAAATCATGAATTGAATCATGAATCTAATCATGAATTGAATCATGAATCATGAATTGAATCATGAATCATGAATCATGAATCATAAATTGAATCATGAATTGAATCATAAATTGAAGCATGAATCATGAATTATGAATTATGAATTAAATCATGAATCATGAATTGAATCATGAATCATGAATCATGAATCATGAATCATGAATGATAAATTGAATCATGAATCATGAATCATGAATTGAATCATGAATCATGAATCATGAATGATAAATTGAATCATGAATTGAATCATGAATTGAATCATGAATCATGAATTGAATCATGAATCATGAATCATGTATCGAATCATGAATCATGAATAAATAATCATGAATCGAATCATGTAATATGAATTGAATCATGAATCATAAATCATAAATTGAATCTTGAATCATGAACTGAATCATGAATCATGAATCATGAATCAAATCATGAATTGAATCATGAATTGCATAATGAATCATGAATTGAATTATGAATCATGAATTGAATCATGAATCATGGATTGAATCATGAATCATGAATCATGATTCATGAATTGAATTATGAATAATGAATCATGAATCGAATCATGAATCATGATTTAAGAATCATGAATCGAATCATGAATACTGAATGGAAACATGAATCATGAATTGAATCATGAATTGAATCATGAATTGAATCATGAATCATGAATTATGAATTGAATCATGAATCATGAATCCTAAATCGAATCATGAGTCATGAATTGAATCAGTAATCGAATCATAATTTGAATAATGAATCGTGAATTGAATCATGAATCATGAATCATGAATTAAATCATGAATCATGTATTATGAATCATGAATTAAATCAAAAATCAAGAATCATGAATTGAATCATGAATCATGAATCATGAACTGAATCATGAATCATGAATCTTGAATCATAAATCATAAATTGAATCATGAATCATGAATTGAATCATGAATTGAATCATGAATCATGAATTGAATCATGAATCATGAATCATGATTTCAATCATGAATCATGAATCATGAATTGAATCATGAATTGAATCATGAATTGAATCATGAATTGAATCATGAATCATGAATTGAATCATGAATCATGAATTGAATCATGAATCATGAATCATAAATCAAATCATGAATCATTAATTGAATCATGAATCGAATCATGAATTGAATCATGAATCATGAATTGAATCATGAATCATGAATTATGAATTGAATCATGAATTGAATCAGGAATCATGAATTGAATCATGAATCATGAATTGAATCATGAATCATGAATCAAATCATGAATCATGAATTATGAATCATGAATCATGAATTGAATCATGAATCATGAATACTAAATGGAATCATGAATTGAATCATGAATCATGAATTTAATCATGAATCATGAATTATGAATTGATTCATGAATCATAAATCGAATCATGATTCATGAATTGAATCAGGAATCGAATCATGAATTGAATCATAAATCATGAATCATGAATCATGAATTGAATCATGAATCATGAATCATGAATTGAATCATGAATCATGAATCATGAATTGAATCATGAATTATGAATTATGAATCATGAATTGAATTATGAAACATGAATCATGAATTATGAATAATGATTTGAATCATGAATTGAATCATGAATCATGAATCATGATTTGAATCATGAATCATGAATCATAAATTGAATCATGAATCATGAATTTAACCATGAATTGAATCATGAATCATGAAGTGAACCATGAATCATGAATTATGAACCATGAATTCAATCATGAATCATGAATTGAATAATGAATTGAATCATGAATCATGAATTGAATCATGAATCATGAATCATGAATCATGAATTGAATCATGAATCATGAATTGAATCATGAATCATGAATCATGAATTATGAATCATGAATTCAATCATGAATCATGAATCATGAATTAAATCATGAATCGAATCATAAATCATGAATTGAATCAAGAAACATGAATTATGAATCATGAATTCAATCATGAATCATGAATCATGAATGAAATCATGAATTGAATCATGAATCATGAATCATTAATTGAATCATGAATCATGAATCATGAATCGAATTATGAATCATGAATCAAATCATGAATTGAATCATGAATCTAATCATGAATTGAATCATGAATCATGAATTGAATCATAAATTGAATCATGAATCATGAATTATGAATTATGAATTAAATCATGAATCATGAATCATGAATTGAATCATAATTCATGAATCATGAATTGAATCATGATTCATGAATCATGAATTGAATCATGAATCATGAATTGAATCATGAATCATGAATCGTGAATCATAAATGATAAATTGAATCATGAATCATAAATCATGAATTGAATCATGAATTGAATCATGAATCATGAATTGAATCATGAATCATGAATTGAATCATGAATTGAATCATGAATCATGAATCGAATCATGAATCATGAATCAATAATCATGAATTGAATCATGAATTATAAATTGAATCATGAATCATAAATCATAAATTGAATCTTGAATCATGAATTGAATCATGAATCATGAATCATGAATCGAATCATGAATTGAATCATGAATCATGAATTGAATCATGAATCATGAATTGAATCATGAATCATGAATTGAATCATAAATCATGGATTGAATCATGAATCTTGAATCATGAATTGAATCATGAATCATGGATCCTGAATTGAATCATGAATCATGATTTAAGAATCATGAATCGAATCATGAATACTGAATGGAATCATGAATCATGAATTGAATCATGAATTATGAATTGAATCATGAATCATGGATTGAATCATGAATCATGAATCATGAATTGAATCATGAATCATGAATCATGAATCGAATCATAAATCATGATTTAAGAATCATGAATCGAATCTTGAATATTGAATGGAATCATGAATCATGAATTGAATCATGAATTGAATCATGAATTGAATCATGAATCATAAATCGAATCATGAATCATGAATTGAATCATAAATTGAATCATGAATTGAATCATGAATCATGAATTGAATCATGAATCATGAATTATGAATTGAATCATGAATCATGAATCATATATCGAATCATTAGTCATGAATTGAATCAGGAATCGAATCATGAATTGAATCATGAATCGTGAATTGAATCATGAATCATGAATCATGAATCATGAATTGAATCATGAATCATGAATTATGAATCATGAAATGAATCATGAATCATGAATTATGAATCATGAATCATGAATTTAATCATGAATCATGAATCATAAATTGAATCATGAATCATGAATTGAATCATGAATCATGAATCATGAATTGAATCATGAATAATGAATCATGAATTCAATCATGAATCATGAATCATAAATCGAATCATGAATCATTAATTGAATCATGAATCGAATCATGAATTGAATCATGAATCATGAATTGAATCATGAATCATGAATTATGAATCATGACACATGAATTGAATCATGAATCATAAATTATGAATTGAATCATGAATTGAATCATGAATCATGAATCATGAATCATGAATTGAATCATGAATCATGAATCATGAATTATGAATCATGAATCATGAATTGAATCATGAATCAAATCATGAATTGAGTCAATAATCATGAATTGAATCATGAATCATGAATAATAAATCGAATCATGAATCATTAATTGAATCATGAATCATGAATTATGAATTGAATCATGAATTGAATCATGAATCATGAAACATGAATTGAATCATGAATCATGAATTGAATCATAATTCATGAATCATAAATCGAATTATGAATCATTAATTGAATCATGAATCAAATCATGAATTGAATCATGAATCATGAATTGAATCATGAATCATGAATTATGAATCATGAATCATGAATTGAATCATGAATCATGAATACTGAATGGAATCATGAATCATGAATCATAAATTGAATCATGAATCGATAATTGAATCATGAATTGAATCATGAATTGAATCATGAATCATGAATTGAATCATGAATCATGAATTGAATCATGAATCATGAATTGAATCATGAATCATGAATCGAATCATGAATCATGAATTATGAATCATGAATCATGAATTGAATCATGAATCATGAATACTGAATGGAATCAAGAATCATGAATTGAATCATGAATCATGAATTGAATCATGAATCATAAATCGAATCATGAATCATGAATTGAATCATGAATCATGAATTGAATCATGAATCATGAATCATAAATCTAACCATAAATCATGAATTGAATCATGAATCGAATCATGAATTGAATCATGAATCATGAATTGAATCATGAATCATGAATCATAAATCGAATCATGAATCATGAATTGAATCATGAATCATGAATTGAATCATGAATCATGAATCATAAATCGAATCATGAATCATGAATTGAATTATGAATCGTATCATGAATTGAATCATGAATCATGAAATGAATCATGAATCATGAATCATAAATCGAATCATGAATAATTAATTGAATCATGAATCGAATCATGAATTGAATCATGAATCATGAATCAAATCATGAATCATAAATTATGAATTATGAATCATGAATTGAATCATGAATCATGAATTTTGAATTGAATCATGAATCATGAATCATGAATCGAATCATGAATCATGAATCATGAATGACCTGGAGTGTATTTAAAGAACAGTCTCATTTTGACACAAAACACAGCTAAATCATGTTCTCTTGTGTTGCTTATTGGTCTAAAGACGTATTTCTCACATAGAGTGTGATAAATTCTCTGATTATTCCCCAGAAAAACCTAAACACTGTAGGCATCATATATAATAAAATTGCAATATTGAAATGGGTTTACATTGTAAAATGTCTAGTTAAAGGTAATATTTTCTATACTTTGCAATTTTCTTTTTGTCAGAATTAAATTTTTAAAATAATTACTTCTTTTTGCTTTTAAAAATTCGAAAAACTCACTTAAATTAATGCTTCTGAATGGCTCGTTGGTCTAGGGGTATGATTCTCGCTTAGGGTGCGAGAGGTCCCGGGTTCAAATCCCGGACGAGCCCATGACTCCTTGTAATTTTCATCTTATTGTTTTTAGTTGATTCAGTAAAGCTAGCCATTTGAAGATAGATTCAAATGGCTGAATGGAATCATGAATCATGAATTAAATCTTGAATCATGAACTGAATCATGAATTGAATCATGAATCATGAATTAAATCATGGATCATGAATTGAATCATGAATCATGAATTATGAATTGAATCATGAATCATGAATCATAAATCGAATCATGATTAATGAATTGAATCAGGAATCGAATCATGAATTGAATCATTATTCATGAATTGAATTTAAAAATTGAATCATTATTCATGAATAATGAATTGAATTATGAATCATGATTTATGAATCATGATTTATGAATCATGAATTGAATCATGAATCATGAATTATGAATCATGAATTGAATCATGAATCATGAATTATGAATCATGAATTGAATCATGAATCATGAATCATAAATTATGAATCATGAATTGAATCATAAATTGAATCATGAATCATGAATCGAATCATGAATCATGAATCATAAATTATGAATCATGAATCATGAATTGAATCATGAATCATGAATACTGAATGGAATCATGAATCATGAATTGAATCATGAATCATGAATCATAAATCGAATCATGAATCATGAATTGAATCATGAATCGAATCATGAATTAAATCATGAATCATGAATTGAATCATGAATCATGAATCATAAATCGAATCATGAATTATGAATTGAATCATGAATCATGAATTGAATCATGAATCATGAATCATAAATCGAATCATGAATCATGAATTGAATTATGAATCGTATCATGAATTGAATCATGAATCGAATCATGAATCATGAATCATGAATCATAAATCAAATCATGAATCATTAATTGAATCATGAATCGAATCATGAATTGAATCATGAATCATGAATCGAATCATGAATCATGAATCGAATCATGAATCATGAATCATAAATTATGAATCATGAATCATGAATTGAATCATGAATCATGAATACTGAATCGAATCATGAATCATGAATTGAATCATGAATCATGAAATGAATCATGAATCATGAATCATAAATCGAATCATGAATCATGAATTGAATCATGAATCGAATCATGAATTGAATCATGAATCATGAATTGAATCATGAATCATGAATTGAATCATGAATCATGAATCATAAATCGAATCAAGAATCATAAATCGAATCATGAATCATGAATTGAATCATGAATCGTATCATGAAATATGAATCATGAATCATGAATTCAATCATGAATCATGAATTATGAATTAAATCATGAATCATGAATCGAATCATGAATCATGAATTATGAATCATGAATCATGAATTGAATCATGAATCATGAATACTGAATGGAATCATGAATCATGAATTGAATCATGAATCATGAATCATGAATCATAAATCAAATCATGAATCATTAATTGAATCATGAATCGAATCATGAATTGAATCATGAATCATGAATCGAATCATGAATCATGAATCGAATCATGAATCATGAATCATAAATTATGAATCATGAATCATGAATTGAATCATGAATCATGAATACTGAATTGAATCATGAATCATGAATTGAATCATGAATCATGAAATGAATCATGAATCATGAATCATAAATCGAATCATGAATCATGAATTGAATCATGAATCGAATCATGAATTGAATCATGAATCATGAATTGAATCATGAATCATGAATTGAATCATGAATCATGAATCATAAATCGAATCAAGAATCATAAATCGAATCATGAATCATGAATTGAATCATGAATCGTATCATGAATTATGAATCATGAATCATGAATTCAATCATGAATCATGAATTATGAATTAAATCATGAATCATGAATCGAATCATGAATCATGAATTATGAATCATGAATCATGAATTGAATCATGAATCATGAATACTGAATGGAATCATGAATCATGAATTGAATCATGAATCATGAATTGAATCATAAATTGAATCATGAATTTAATCATGAATTGAATCATGAATCATGAATCATAAATCGAATCAAGAAGCATAAATCGAATCATGAATCATGAATTGAATCATGAATCGTATCATGAATTATGAATCATGAATCATGAATTCAATCATGAATCATGAATTATGAATTAAATCATGAATCATGAATCGAATCATGAATCATGAATTATGAATCATGAATCATGAATTGAATCATGAATCATGAATACTGAATGGAATCATGAATCATGAATTGAATCATGAATCATGAATCATGAATCATAAATCAAATCATGAATCATTAATTGAATCATGAATCGAATCATGAATTGAATCATGAATCATGAATCGAATCATGAATCATGAATCAAATCATGAATCATGAATCATAAATTATGAATCATGAATCATGAATTGAATCATGAATCATGAATACTGAATCGAATCATGAATCATGAATTGAATCATGAATCATGAAATGAATCATGAATCATGAATCATAAATCGAATCATGAATCATGAATTGAATCATGAATCGAATCATGAATTGAATCATGAATCATGAATTGAATCATGAATCATGAATTGAATCATGAATCATGAATCATAAATCGAATCAAGAATCATAAATCGAATCATGAATCATGAATTGAATCATGAATCGTATCATGAATTATGAATCATGAATCATGAATTCAATCATGAATCATGAATTATGAATTAAATCATGAATCATGAACCGAATCATGAATCATGAATTATGAATCATGAATCATGAATTGAATCATGAATCATGAATACTGAATGGAATCATGAATCATGAATTGAATCATGAATCATGAATTGAATCATAAATTGAATCATGAATTTAATCATGAATTGAATCATGAATTTAACCATGAATCATGAATTGAATCATGAATACTGAATGGAATCATGAATCATGAATCATAAATTGAATCATGAATCATTAATTGAATCATGAATTGAATCATGAATTGAATCATGAATCATGAATTGAATCATGATTCATGAATCATAAATCGAATCATGAATCATGAATTGAATCATGAATCATGAATTGAAGAATGAATCATGAATCGAATCATGAATCATGAATTATGAATCATGAATCATGAATTGAATCATGAATCATGAATACTGAATGGAATCAAGAATCATGAATTGAATCATGAATCATGAATTGAATCATGAATCATAAATCGAATCATGAATCATGAATTGAATCATGAATCGAATCATGAATTGAATCATGAATCATGAATTGAATCATGAATCATGAATCATTAATCTAATCATAAATCATGAATTGAATCATGAATCGAATCACGAATTGAATCATGAATCATGAATTGAATCATGAATCATGAATCATAAATCGAATCATGAATCATGAATTGAATCATGAATCATGAATTGAATCATGAATCATGAATCATAAATCGAATCATGAATCATGAATTGAATTATGAATCGTATCATGAATTGAATCATGAATCATGAAATGAATCATGAATCATGAATCATAATTTGAATCATGAATCATTAATTGAATCATGAATCGAATCATGAATTGAATCATGAATCATGAATCAAATCATGAATCATAAATTATGAATTATGAATCATGAATTGAATCATGAATCATGAATTATGAATTGAATCATGAATCATGAATCATGAATCGAATCATGAATCATGAATCATGAATCATGAATTATGAATCATGAATCATGAATTGAATCATGAATCATGAATACTGAATGGAATCATGAATCATGAATTGAATCATGAATCATGAATTGAATCATAAATTGAATCATGAATTGAATCATGAATTTAACCATGAATCATGAATTGAATCATGAATACTGAATGGAATCATGAATCATGAATCATAAATTGAATCATGAATCATTAATTGAATCATGAATTGAATCATGAATTGAATCATGAATCATGAATTGAATCATGATTCATGAATCATAAATCGAATCATGAATCATGAATTGAATCATGAATCATGAATTGAAGAATGAATCATGAATCGAATCATGAATCATGAATTATGAATCATGAATCATGAATTGAATCATGAATCATGAATACTGAATGGAATCAAGAATCATGAATTGAATCATGAATCATGAATTGAATCATGAATCATAAATCGAATCATGAATCATGAATTGAATCATGAATCGAATCATGAATTGAATCATGAATCATGAATTGAATCATGAATCATGAATCATTAATCTAATCATAAATCATGAATTGAATCATGAATCGAATCATGAATTGAATCATGAATCATGAATCATGAATCATAAATCGAATCATGAATCATGAATTGAATCATGAATCATGAATTGAATCATGAATCATGAATCATAAATCGAATCATGAATCATGAATTGAATTATGAATCGTATCATGAATTGAATCATGAATCATGAAATGAATCATGAATCATGAATCATAAATCGAATCATGAATCATTAATTGAATCAGGAATCGAATCATGAATTGAATCATGAATCATGAATCAAATCATGAATCATAAATTATGAATTATGAATCATGAATTGAATCATGAATCATGAATTATGAATTGAATCATGAATCATGAATCATGAATCGAATCATGAATCATGAATCATGAATTATGAATCATGAATCATGAATTGAATCATGAATCATGAATACTGAATGGAATCATGAATCATGAATTGAATCATGAATCATGAATTGATTCATAAATTGAATCATGAATTGAATCATGAATTGAATCATGAATCATGAATTGAATCATGAATCATGAATTGAATCATGAATCATGAATCATAAATCGAATCATGATTAATGAATTGAATCAGGAATCGAATCATGAATTGAATCATTATTCATGAATTGAATTTAAAAATTGAATCATTATTCATGAATAATGAATTGAATTATGAATCATGATTTATGAATCATGATTTATGAATCATGAATTGAATCATGAATCATGAATTGCATCATGAATCATGAATCATGAATTATGAATCATGAATTGAATCATAAATTGAAACATGAATCATGAATCATGAATCGAATCATGAATCATGAATCATAAATTATGAATCATGAATAATGAATTGAATCATGAATCATGAATACTGAATGGAATCATGAATCATGAATTGAATCATGAATCATGAATTGAATCATGAATCATGAATCATAAATCGAATCATGAATCATGAATTGAATTATGAATCGTATCATGAATTGAATCATGAATCATGAAATGAATCATGAATCATGAATCATAAATCGAATCATGAATCATTAATTGAATCATGAATCGAATCATGAATTGAATCATGAATCATGAATCGAATCATGAATCATGAATCATGAATCGAATCATGAATCATGAATCATAAATTATGAATCATGAATCATGATTTGAATCATGAATCATGAATACTGAATGGAATCATGAATCATGAATTGAATCATGATTCATGAATTGTATCATGAATCATGAATCATAAATCGAATCATGAATCATGAATTGAATCATGAATCGAATCATGAATTGAATCATGAATCATGAATTGAATCATGAATCATGAATCATAAATCGAATCATGAATCATGAATTGAATCATGAATCATGAATTGAATCATGAATCATGAATTGAATCATGAATCATGAATCATAAATCGAGTCATGAATCAAAAATCGAATCATGAATCATGAATTGAATCATGAATCGTATCATGAATTGAATCATGAATCATGAAATGAATCATGAATCATGAATCATAAATCGAATCATGAATCATGAATTATGAATCATGAATCATGAAATGAATCATGAATCATGAATTATGAATTAAATCATGAATCATGAATCGAATCATGAATCATGAATCATGAATTATGAATCATGAATCATGAATTGAATCATGAATCATGAATACTGAATGGAATCATGAATCATGAATTGAATCATGAATCATGAATTGAATCATAAATTGAATCATGAATTGAATCATGAATTGAATCATGAATTTAACCATGAATCATGAATTGAATCATGAATCATGAATCATAAATCGAATCATGATTCATGAAATGAATCAGGAATCGAATCATGAATTGAGTCATTATTCATGAATTGAATTGAAAAATTGAATCATTATTCATGAATAATGAATTGAAATATGAATCATGATTTATGAATCATGATTTATGAATAATGATTTATGAATCATGAATTGAATCATGAATTAAATCATGAATCATGAATCATGAATTATGAATCATAAATTGAATCATAAATCATGAATCATAAATTAAATCATGAATCATGAATTGAAACATGAATTTAATCATGAATTATGAATCATGAATTGAATCATGAATCATGAATCAGGAATTGAATCATGAATAATGAATCGAATTATAAATCATGAATTTAATCAAGAATCATGAATCATGAATTATGAATCATGAATTGAATCATAAATCATGAATCATGAATCATGAATTAAATCATGAATTGAATCATGAATCATGAAACATGAATTGAATCATGAATCATGAATTGAATCATGAATCATGAATTATGAATCGAATCATGAATCATGAATCAAATCATGAATTGAATCATGAATCTAATCATGAATTGAATCATGAATTATGAATCAAATCATGAATTGAATCATGAATCGAATCATAATTTGAATCATGAATCATGAATTGAATCATGAATCGTGGATTGAATCATGAATCATGAATCATGAATTGAATCATGAATCATGAATCATGATTTAAGAATCATGAATCGAATCATGAATACTGTATGGAATCATGAATCTTGAATTGAATCATGAATTGAATCATGAATCATAAATCAAATCATGAATCATGAATTGAATCATGAATCATGAATCATGATTTAAGAATCATGAATCGAATCATGAATACTGTATGGAATCATGAATCTTGTATTGAATCATGAATTGAATCATGAATCATAAATCAAATCATGAATCATGAATTGAATCATGAATTGAATCATGAATCATGTATTGAATCAGGAATCGAATCACGAATTGAATCATGAATCATGATTTGAATCATGAATCGTGAAATGAATCATGAATCATGAATCATGAATTGAATCATGAATCATGAATTATGAATCATGAATTGAATCATAAATCATGAATCATGAATTGAATTATGAATTGAATCATGAATCATGAATCATGAATTGAATCATGAATTTATGAATCTTTAATCATGAATCATAAATTGAATCATGAATCATAAATTGAATCATGAATCATGAATTGAATCATGAATCGAATCATGAATTGAGTCATGAATCATGAATTGAATCATGAATCATGAATCATAAATCGAATCATGAATCATTAATTGAATCATGAATCATGAATTATGAATTGAATCATGAATTGAATCATGAATCATGAATCATGAATTGAATCATGAATCATGAATTGAATCATGAATCATGAATCATAAATCGAATCATGAATCATGAATTGAATCATAATTCATTAATCATAAATCGAATCATGAATCATTAATTGAATCATGAATCGAATCATGAATTGAATCATGAATCATGAATTGAATCATGAATCATGAATTATGAATCATGAATTGAATCATGAATCATGAATACTGAATGGAATCATGAATCATGAATCATAAATTGAATCATGAATCATGAATCATAAATTGAATCATGAATCATTAATTGAATCATGAATTGAATCATGAATTGAATCATGAATCATGAATTGAATCATGATTCATGAATCATAAATCGTATCATGAATCATGAATTGAATCATGAATCATGAATTGAATCATGAATCATGAATTGAATCATGAATCATGAATCATAAATCGAATAATAATTCATGAATTGAATCATGAATCGTATCATGAATTGAATCATGAATCATGAATTGAATCATGAATCATGAATCATAAATCGAATCATGAATCATTAATTGAATCATGAATCGAATCATGAATTGAATCATAAATCATGAATCATGAATCATGAATTGAATCATGAATCATGAATTATGAATCATGAATTGAATCATGAATCATGAATTATGAATCATGAATTGAATCATGAATCATGAATTGAATCATGAATTAAATCATGAATCATGAATCATAAATTGAATCATGAATCATGAATTGAATCATGAATTGAATCATGAATCATGAATCATGAATTGAATCATGAATAATGAATCATGAATTCAATCATGAATCATGAATCATGAATCGAATCATGAATCATGAATTGAATCATGAATTGAATCATGAATCATGAATTGAATCATGAATCATGAATCATAAATCGAATCATGAATCATTAATTGAATCATGAATCGAATCATGAATTGAATCATGAATCATGAATAGAATCATGAATCATGAATCATAAATCGAATCATGAATCATGAATTGAATCATGAATCATAAATCGAATCATGAATCATTAATTGAATCATGAATCATGAATCATGAATTGAATCATGAATCATGAATTGAATCATGAATCATGAATTATGAATCGTGAATCATGAATTGAATCATGAATCATGAATCATAAATCGAATCATGAATCCTTAATTGAATCATGAATCGAATCATGAATTGAATCATGAATCATGAATTGAGTCATGAATCATGAATTATGAATCATGAATCATGAATTGAATCATGAATCATGAATTATGAATTGAATCATGAATTGAATCATGAATCATAAATCGAATCATGAATCATGAATTGAATCATGAATCGAATCATGAATTGAATCATGAATCATGAATTGAATCATGAATCATGAATCATAAATCTAATCATAAATCATGGATTGAATCATGAATCGAATCATGAATTGAATCATGAATCATGAATTGAATCATGAATCATGAATCATAAATCGAATCATGAATCATGAATTGAATCATGAATCATGAATTGAATCATGAATCATGAATTATAAATCGAATCATGAATCATGAATTGAATTAAATATCGTATCATGAATTGAATCATGAATCATGAAATGAATCATGAATCATGAATTGAATCATGAATCATGAATACTGAATGGAATCATGAATCATGAATTGAATCATGAATCATGAATTGAATCATGAATCATGAATCATAAATCGAATCATGAATCATGAATTGAATCATGAATCGAATCATGAATTAAATCATGAATCATGAATAGAATCATGAATCATGAATCATAAATCGAATCATGAATTGAATTATGAATCGTATCATGAATTGAATCATGAATCATGAAATGAATCATGAATCATGAATCATAAATCGAATCATGAATCATTAATTGAATCATGAATTGAATCATGAATCATGAACTATGAATCGAATCATGAATCATGAATCAAATCATGAATTGAATCATGAATCTAATCATGAATTGAATCATGAATTATGAATCAAATCATGAATTGAATCATGAATCGAATCATAATTTAAATCATGAATCATCATCATCATCATCATCATCATGAAATGAATCATGAATTGAATCATGAATTGAATCATGAATCATGATTTGAATCATGAATCGTGAAATGAATCATGAATCATGAATTGAATCATGAATCATGAATTAAGAATCATGAATTGAATCATAAATCATGAATCATGAATTGAATTATGAATTGAATCATGAATCATGAATCATGAATTGAATCATGAATTTATGAATCTTTAATCATGAATCATAAATTGAATCATGAATCATAAATTGAATCATGAATCATGAATTGAATAATGAATCGAATCATGAATTGAGTCATGAATCATGAATTGAATCATGAATCATGAATCATAAATCGAATCACGAATCATTAATTGAATCATGAATCATGAATTATGAATTGAATCATGAATTGAATCATGAATCATGAATCATGAATTGAATCATGAATCATGAATCATGAATTGAATCATGAATCATGAATTGAATCATGAATCATGAATCATAAATCGAATCATGAATCATGAATTGAATCATAATTCATGAATCATAAATCGAATCATGAATCATTAATTGAATCATGAATCGAATCATGAATTGAATCATGAATCATGAATTATGAATCATGAATCATGAATTGAATCATGAATCATGAATACTGAATGGAATCATGAATCATGTATTGAATCAGGAATCGAATCATGAATTGAATCATGAATCATGATTTGAATCATGAATCGTGAAATGAATCATGAATCATGAATCATAAATTGAATCATGAATTATGAATCATGAATTGAATCATAAATCATGAATCATGAATTGAATTATGAATTGAATCATGAATCATGAATCATGAATTGAATCATGAATTTATGAATCTTTAATCATGAATCATAAATTGAATCATGAATCATAAATTGAATCATGAATCATGAATTGAATCATGAATCGAATCATGAATTGAGTCATGAATCATGAATTGAATCATGAATCATGAATCGAATCATGAATCATTAATTGAATCATGAATCATGAATTATGAATTGAATCATGAATCATGAATTGAATCATGAATCATGAATTGAATCATGAATCATGAATCATAAATCGAATCATGAATCATGAATTGAATCATAATTCATGAATCATAAATCGAATCATGAATCATTAATTGAATCATGAATCAAATCATGAATTGAATCATGAATCATGAATTGAATCATGAATCATGAATTATGAATCATGAATCATGAATTGAATCATGAATCATGAATACTGAATGGAATCATGAATCATGAATCATAAATTGAATCATGAATCATTAATTGAATCATGAATTGAATCATGAATTGAATCATGAATTGAATCATGAATCATGAATTGAATCATGATTCATGAATCATAAATCGAATCATGAATCATGAATTGAATCATGAATCATGAATTGAATCATGAATCATGAATTGAATCATGAATCATGAATCATAAATCGAATCATGAATCATTAATTGAATCATGAATTGAATCATGAATTGAATCATAAATCATGAATCATGAATTGAATCATGAATCATGAATTATGAATCATGAATTGAATCATGAATCATGAATTGAATCATGAATCATGAATTGAATCATGAATCATGAATCATAAATCGAATCATGAATCATTAATTGAATCATGAATCGAATCATGAATTGAATCATGAATCATGAATCGAATCATGAATCATAAATTATGAATTATGAATCATGAATTGAATCATGAATTATGAATTGAATCATGAATCATGAATCATGAATCGAATCATGAATCATGAATCATGAATTATGAATCATGAATCATGAATACTGAATGGAATCATTAATCATGAATTGAATCATGAATCATGAATTGAATCATAAATTGAATCATGAATTGAATCATGAATTGAATCATGAATCATGAATTGAATCATGAATCATGAATTATGAATTGAATCATGAATCATGAATCATAAATCGAATCATGATTAATGAATTGAATCAGGAATCGAATCATGAATTGAATCATTATTCATGAATTGAATTGAAAAATTGAATCATTATTCATGAATAATGAATTGAATTATGAATCATGATTTATGAATCATGATTTATGAATCATGAATTGAATCATGAATCATGAATTATGAATCATGAATTGAATCATGAATCATGAATCATGAATTATGAATCATCAATTGAATCATAAATTGAATCATGAATCATGAATCATGAATCGAATCATGAATCATGAATCATAAATTATTAATCATGAATCATGAATTGAATCATGAATCATGAATACTGAATGGAATCATGAATCATGAATTGAATCATGAATCATAAATTGAATCATGAATCATGAATCATAAATCGAATCATGAATCATGAATTGAATCATGAATCGAATCATGAATTAAATCATGAATCATGAATTGAATCATGAATCATGAATCATAAATCGAATCATGAATCATGAATCATAAATCGAATCATGAATCATGAATTGAATCATGAATCATGAATTGAATCATGAATCATGAATCATAAATCGAATCATGAATTGAATTATGAATCGTATCATGAATTGAATCATGAATCATGAAATGAATCATTAATCATGAATCATAAATCGAATCATGAATCATTAATTGAATCATGAATCGAATCATGAATTGAATCATGAATCATGAATCGAATCATAAATCATAAATTATGAATCATGAATCATGAATTGAATCATGAATCATGAATTATGAATTGAATCATGAATCATGAATCATGAATCGAATCATGAATCATGAATCATGAATTATGAATCATGAATCATGAATTGAATCATGAATCATGAATTGAATCATAAATTGAATCATGAATTGAATCATTAATTGAATCATGAATCATGAATTGAATCATGAATCATGAATTGAATCATGAATCATGAATTGAATAATGAATCATAAATTATGAATTGAATCATGAATCATGAATCATAAATCGAATCATGATTAATGAATTGAATCAGGAATCGAATCATGAATTGAATCATTATTCATGAATTGAATTGAAAAATTGAATCATTATTCATGAATAATGAATTGAATTATGAATCATGATTTATGAATCATGATTTATGAATCATGATTTATGAATCATGAATCGAATCATGAATCATGAATTATGAATCATGAATTGAATCATGAATCATGAATTATGAATCATGAATTGAATCATGAATCATGAATCATGAATTATGAATCATGAATTGAATCATAAATTGAATCATGAATCTTGAATCATGAATCATAAATTATGAATTAAATCATGAATTAAATCATGAATCATGAATCATGAATTATGAATCATGAATCATGAATTGAATCATGAATCATGAATACTGAATGGAATCAAGAATCATGAATTGAATCATGAATCATGAATTAAATCATGAATCATAAATCGAATCATGAATTGAATCATGAATCGAATCATGAATTGAATCATGAATCATGAATTGAATCATGAATCATGAATCATAAATTTAATCATAAATCATGAATTGAATCATGAATCGAATCATGAATTGAATCATGAATCATGAATTGAATCATGAATCATGAATCATAAATCGAATCATGAATCATGAATTGAATCATGAATCATGAATTGAATCATGAATCATGAATCATAAATCGAATCATGAATCATTAATTGAATCATGAATCGAATCATGAATTGAATCATGAATCATGAATCGAATCATGAATCATAAATTATGAATTATGAATCATGAATTGAATCATGAATCATGAATTATGAATTGAATCATGAATCATGAATCGTGAATCGAATCATGAATCATGAATCATAAATCGAATCATGAATCATTAATTGAATCATGAATTGAATCATGAATTGAATCATGAATCATGAATTGAATCATGAATCATGAATTATGAATTGAATCATGAATCATGAATCGTAAATCGAATCATGATTAATGAATTGAATCAGGAATCGAATCATGAATTGAATCATTATTCATGAATTGAATTGAAAAATTGAATCATTATTCATGAATAATGAATTGAATTATGAATCATGATTTATGAATCATGATTTATGAATCATGAATTGAATCATGAATCATGAATTATGAATCATGAATTGAATCATGAATCATGAATTATGAATCATGAATTGAATCATGAATCATGAATCATGAATTATGAATACTGAATGGAATCATAAATTGAATCATGAATCATGAATCATGAATTGAATCATGAATCATGAATACTGAATGGAATCATGAATCATGAATTGAATCATGAATCATGAATTGAATCATGAATCATGAATCATAAATCGAATCATGAATCATGAATTGAATCATGAATCGAATCATGAATTAAATCATGAATCATGAATTGAATCATGAATCATAAATCGAATCATGAATCATGAATTGAATCATGAATCATGAATTGAATCATGAATCATGAATCATAAATCGAATCATGAATTGAATTATGAATCGTATCATGAATTGAATCATGAATCATGAAATGAATCATGAATCATGAATCATAAATCGAATCATGAATCATTAATTGAATCATGAATCGAATCATGAATTGAATCATGAATCATGAATCGAATCATAAATCATAAATTATGAATCATGAATTGAATCATAAATCATGAATTATGAATTGAATCATGAATCATGAATCATGAATCGAATCATGAATCATGAATCATGAATCATGAATTATGAATCATGAATCATGAATTGAATCATGAATCATGAATACTGAATAAAATCATGAATCATGAATTGAATCATGAATCATGAATTGAATCATTAATTGAATCATGAATTGAATCATGAATCATGAATCATAAATTGAATCATGAATCATAAATCAAATCATGAATCATGAATTGAATCATGAATCGTATCATGAATTGAATCATGAATCATGAATTGAATCATGAATCATGAATCATAAATCGAATCATGAATCATGAATTATGAATCATGAATCATGAATTGAATCATGAATCATGAATTATGAATTAAATCATGAATCATGAATGGAATCATGAATCATGAATCATGAATTATGAATCATGAATCATGAATTGAATCATGAATCATGAATACTGAATGGAATCATGAATCATGAATTGAATCACGAATCATGAATTGAATCATGAATTGAATCATGAATTGAATCATGAATTTAACCATGAATCATGAATTGAATCATGAATCATGAATTATGAATTGAATCATGAATCATGAATCATAAATCGAATCATGATTCATGAAATGAATCAGGAATCGAATCATGAATTGAGTCATTATTTATGAATTGAATTGAAAAATTGAATCATTATTCATGAAATGAATCAGCAATCGAATCATGAATTGAGTCATTATTCATGAATAATGAATTGAAATATGAATCATGATTTATGAATCATGATTTATGTATAATGATTTATGAATCATGATTTATGAATAATGATTTATGAATCATGAATTGAATCATGAATTGAATCATGAATCATGAATCATGAATTATGAATCATAAATTGAATCATGAATCATAAATTAAATCATGAATCATGAATTGAATCATGAATTTAATCATGAATTATGAATCATGAATTGAATCATGAATCATGAATCAGGAATTATGAATCATGAATTGAATCATAAATCATGAATCATGAATCATGAATTAAATCATGAATTGAATCATGAATCTTGAATCAAGAATCATGAATCGAATCATGAATTGAATAATGAATCATAAATCATGAATTGAATCATGAATCATGAATCATAAATCGAATCATGATTAATGAATTGAATCAGGAATCGAATCATGAATTGAATCATTATTCATGAATTGAATTGAAAAATTGAATCATTATTCATGAATAATGAATTGAATTATGAATCATGATTTATGAATCATGATTTATGAATCATGATTTATGAATCATGAATCGAATCATGAATCATGAATTATGAATCATGAATTGAATCATGAATCATGAATTATGAATCATGAATTGAATCATGAATCATGAATCATGAATTATGAATCATGAATTGAATCATAAATTGAATCATGAATCTTGAATCATGAATCATAAATGATGAATTAAATCATGAATTAAATCATGAATCATGAATCGAATCATGAATCATGAATTATGAATCATGAATCATGAATTGAATCATGAATCATGAATACTGAATGGAATCAAGAATCATGAATTGAATCATGAACCATGAATTAAATCATGAATCATAAATCGAATCATGAATTGAATCATGAATCGAATCATGAATTGAATGATGAATCATGAATTGAATCATGAATCATGAATCATAAATTTAATCATAAATCATGAATTGAATCATGAATCGAATCATGAATTGAATCATGAATCATGAATTGAATCATGAATCATGAATCATAAATCGAATCATGAATCATGAATTGAATCATGAATCATGAATTGAATCATGAATCATGAATCATAAATCGAATCATGAATCATTAATTGAATCATGAATCGAATCATGAATTGAATCATGAATCATGAATCGAATCATGAATCATAAATTATGAATTATGAATCATGAATTGAATCATGAATCATGAATTATGAATTGAATCATGAATCATGAATCGTGAATCGAATCATGAATCATGAATCATAAATCGAATCATGAATCATTAATTGAATCATGAATTGAATCATGAATTGAATCATGAATCATGAATTGAATCATGAATCATGAATTATGAATTGAATCATGAATCATGAATCGTAAATCGAATCATGATTAATGAATTGAATCAGGAATCGAATCATGAATTGAATCATTATTCATGAATTGAATTGAAAAATTGAATCATTATTCATGAATAATGAATTGAATTATGAATCATGATTTATGAATCATGATTTATGAATCATGAATTGAATCATGAATCATGAATTATGAATCATGAATTGAATCATGAATCATGAATTATGAATCATGAATTGAATCATGAATCATGAATCATGAATTATGAATACTGAATGGAATCATAAATTGAATCATGAATCATGAATCATGAATTGAATCATGAATCATGAATACTGAATGGAATCATGAATCATGAATTGAATCATGAATCATGAATTGAATCATGAATCATGAATCATAAATCGAATCATGAATCATGAATTGAATCATGAATCGAATCATGAATTAAATCATGAATCATGAATTGAATCATGAATCATAAATCGAATCATGAATCATGAATTGAATCATGAATCATGAATTGAATCATGAATCATGAATCATAAATCGAATCATGAATTGAATTATGAATCGTATCATGAATTGAATCATGAATCATGAAATGAATCATGAATCATGAATCATAAATCGAATCATGAATCATTAATTGAATCATGAATCGAATCATGAATTGAATCATGAATCATGAATCGAATCATAAATCATAAATTATGAATCATTAATTGAATCATAAATCATGAATTATGAATTGAATCATGAATCATGAATCATGAATCGAATCATGAATCATGAATCATGAATCATGAATTATGAATCATGAATCATGAATTGAATCATGAATCATGAATACTGAATAAAATCATGAATCATGAATTGAATCATGAATCATGAATTGAATCATTAATTGAATCATGAATTGAATCATGAATCATGAATCATAAATTGAATCATGAATCATAAATCAAATCATGAATCATGAATTGAATCATGAATCGTATCATGAATTGAATCATGAATCATGAATTGAATCATGAATCATGAATCATAAATCGAATCATGAATCATGAATTATGAATCATGAATCATGAATTGAATCATGAATCATGAATTATGAATTAAATCATGAATCATGAATGGAATCATGAATCATGAATCATGAATTATGAATCATGAATCATGAATTGAATCATGAATCATGAATACTGAATGGAATCATGAATCATGAATTGAATCACGAATCATGAATTGAATCATGAATTGAATCATGAATTGAATCATGAATTTAACCATGAATCATGAATTGAATCATGAATCATGAATTATGAATTGAATCATGAATCATGAATCATAAATCGAATCATGATTCATGAAATGAATCAGGAATCGAATCATGAATTGAGTCATTATTTATGAATTGAATTGAAAAATTGAATCATTATTCATGAAATGAATCAGCAATCGAATCATGAATTGAGTCATTATTCATGAATAATGAATTGAAATATGAATCATGATTTATGAATCATGATTTATGTATAATGATTTATGAATCATGATTTATGAATAATGATTTATGAATCATGAATTGAATCATGAATTGAATCATGAATCATGAATCATGAATTATGAATCATAAATTGAATCATGAATCATAAATTAAATCATGAATCATGAATTGAATCATGAATTTAATCATGAATTATGAATCATGAATTGAATCATGAATCATGAATCAGGAATTGAATCATGAATAATGAATCGAATTATAAATCATGAATTTAATCAAGAATCATGAATCATGAATTATGAATCATGAATTGAATCATAAATCATGAATCATGAATCATGAATTAAATCATGAATTGAATCATGAATCTTGAATCAAGAATCATGAATCGAATCATGAATTGAATAATGAATCATAAATCATGAATTGAATCATGAATCATGAATTGAATCATGAATCATGAATCATGAATTGAATCATGAATTGAATCATGAATCATGAATTGAATCATGAATTGAATCATGATTCATGAAAGAAGAATCATGAATCGAATCATGAATCATGAATTGAATAATGAATCATAAATCATGAATTGAATCATGAATCATGAATTGAATCATGAATCATGAATCATGAATCGAATTATGAATCATGAATCAAGAATCATGAATCAAATCATGAATCATGAATTGAATCAAGAATCATGAATCATGAATTAAATCATGAATTAAATCATGAATCATGAATTGAATCATGAATCATTAATCATAAATTAAATCATGAATTATGAATCGAATCATGAATCATGAATCAAATCATGAATTGAATTATGAATTGAATAATGAATCATGAATTTTGAATTGAATCATGAATCATGAATCATAAATCGAATCATGAATAATGAATCGAATTATAAATCATGAATTTAATCAAGAATCATGAATCATGAATTATGAATCATGAATTGAATCATAAATCATGAATCATGAATCATGAATTAAATCATGAATTGAATCATGAATCTTGAATCAAGAATCATGAATCGAATCATGAATCATGAATTGAATAATGAATCATAAATCATGAATTGAATCATAAATCATGAATTGAATCATGAATCATGAATCATGAATTGAATCATGAATTGAATCATGAATCATGAATTGAATCATGAATTGAATCATGATTCATGAATCAAGAATCATGAATCGAATCATGAATCATGAATTGAATAATGAATCATAAATCATGAATTGAATCATGAATCATGAATTGAATCATGAATCATGAATCATGAATCGAAAGTTGAATCATGAATCAAGAATCATGAATCAAATCATGAATCATGAATTGAATCAAGAATCATGAATCATGAATTAAATCATGAATTAAATCATAAATCATGAATTGAATCATGAATCATTAATCATAAATTAAATCATGAATTATGAATCGAATCATGAATCATGAATCAAATCATGAATTGAATTATGAATCGAATCATGAATCATAAATTTTTAAATTGAATCATGAATCATGAATCATAAATCGAATCATGATTCATGAATTGAATCAGGAATCGAATCATGAATTGAGTCATTATTCATGAATTGAATTGAAAAATTTAGTCATTATTCATGAATAATGAATTGAAATATGAATCATGATTTATGAATCATGATTTATGAATTATAATTTATGAATCATGAATTGAATCATGAATTGAATCATGAATCATGAATCATGAATTATGAATCATAAATTGAATCATGAATCATGAATCATGAATTGAATCATGAATCATGAATCATGAATCATAAATTAAATCATGAATCATGAATTGAATCATGAATTAAATCATGAATCATGAATCATGAATTGAATCATGAATCATGAATCATGAATTGAATCATGAATCATGAATCGAATTATAAATCATGAATTTAATCAAGAATCATGAATCATGAATTATGAATCATGAATTGAATCATGAATCATGAATCATGAATTAAATCATGAATTGAATCATGAATCATGAAACATGAATTGAATCATGAATCATAAATTGAATCATGAATCATGAATCGAATCATGAATCATGAATCAAATCATGAATTGAATCATGAATCTAATCATGAATTGAATCATGAATTATGAATCGAATCATGAATTGAATCATGAATCGAATCATAATTTAAATCATGAATCATGAATTGAATCATAATTCATTAATTGAATCATGAATCGTGGATTGAATCATGAATCATGAATCATGAATTGAATCATGAATCATGAATCGAATCATGAATCATGATTTAAGAATCATGAATCGAATCATGAATACTGTATGGAATCATGAATCATGAATTGAATCATAAATTGAATCATGAATCATAAATCAAATCATGAATCATGAATTGAATCATAAATTGAATCATGAATTGAATCATGAATCATGAATTGAATCATGAATCATGAATTATGAATTGAATCATGAATCATGAATCATAAATCGAATCATGAGTCATGCATTGAATCAGGAATCGAATCATGAATTGAATCATGAATCATGATTTGAATCATGAATCGTGAATTGAATCATGAATCATGAATCATGAATCATGAATTGAATCATGAATCATGAATTATGAATCATGAATTGAATCATGAATCATGAATCATGAATTGAATTATGAATTGAATCATGAATCATGAATCATGAATTGAATCATGAATTTATGAATCTTGAATCATGAATCATAAATTGAATTATGAATCATGAATTGAATCATGAATTGAATCATGAATCATGAATCATAAATTGAATCATGAATCATAAATTGAATCATGAATTGAATCATGAATCATGAATCATGAATCGAATCATGTATCATGAATTGAATCATGAATTGAAACATGAATCATAAATTTAATCATGAATTGAATCATGAATCATGAATTGAATCATGAATCATGAATCATAAATCGAATCATGAATCATTAATTGAATCATGAATCGAATCATGAATTGAATCATGAATCATGAATTGAATCATGACTCATAAATTATGAATTAAATCATGAATTGAATCATGAATCATGAATTGAATCTTGAATCATGAATTATGAATCATGAATTATGAATCATGAATCATGAATTGAATCATAAATCACGAATTATGAATTGAATCATGAATTGAATCATGAATCATGAATTATGAATTGAATCATGAATTGAATCATGAATCATGAATTGAATCATAAATCATGAATCATGAATTAAATCATGAATTGAATCATGAATCATGAATTGAATAATGAATTGAATCATGAATCATGAATCAAGAATCATATCATGAATCATGAATCATGAATCGAATCATAAATCATCATCATCATCATCATCATCATCATTTATTTATATAGCGCCACTAATTCCGCAGCGCTGTACAGAGAACTCATTCACATCAGTCCCTGCCCCATTGGAGCTTACAGTCTAAATTCCCTAATATATACACACACTCACACAAAGACAGACAGAGAGGGAGACAGACAGAGGGTCAATTTTTGATTGCAGCCAATTAACCTACCAGTATGTTTTTGGAGTGTGGGAGGAAACCGGAGCACCCGGAGGAAACCCACGCAAACACAGGGAGAACATACAAACTCCACACAGATAAGGCCATGGTCGGGAATCGAACTCATGACTCCAGTGCTGTGAGGCAGATGTGCTAACCACTAGGCCACTGTGCTGCCCGGATCAAGAATCATGAATCAAATCATTAATCATGAATTGAATCAAGAATCATGAATCATGAATTAAATCATGAATTAAATCATGAATCATGGATCATGAATTGAATCATGAATCATTAATCATGAATTGAATCATAAATCATGAATTATGAATCGAATCATGAATCATGAATCAAATCATGAATTGAATTATGAATCGAATCATGAATCATGAATTTATTCATGAATCATGAATTGAATCATGAATCATGAATCATGAATATTGAATTGAATCATCAATCATGAATCATGAATACTGAATGGAATCATGAATCATGAATACTGAATGGAATCATGAATTGAATCATGAATCATGAATCATGAATCATGAATTGAATCATGAATCATGAATTATAAATTATGAATCATGAATAGAATTATGAGTCATGAATACTGAATGGAATCATGAATCATGATTTATGAATTGAATCATGAATCATGAATTGAATCATAAATTGAATCATGAATTGAATTATGAATTGAATCATGAATTATGAATTTAATCATGAATCATGAATCAATAATCATGAATTGAATCATTAATTATGAATTGAATCATGAATCATAAATCATAAATCGAATCATGAATTATGAATTGAATCAGGAATCGAATCATGAATTAAATCATGAATCATGAATCGAATCATGAATCATGATTTAAGAATCATGAATCGAATCAAGAATATTGAATGGAATCATGAATCATGAATTGAATCATCAATTGAATCATGAATCATAAATCGAATCATGAATCATGAATTGAATCATAACTTGAATCATGAATGGAATCATGAATTGAATCATGAATCATGAATTGAATCATGAATCATGAATTATGAATTGAATCATGAATCATAAATCATAAATCGAATCATGAGTCATGAATTGAATCAGGAATCGAATCATGAATTGAATCATAAATTGAATCATGAATCGTGAATTGAATCATGAATCATGAATCATGAATCATGAATTGAATAATGAATCATGAATTATGAATCATGAATTGAATCATGAATCATGAATTATAAATCTTGAATTGAATCATGAATCATGAATTGAATCGTGAATTGAATCATGAATCATGAATTATAAATTGAATCATGAATCATGAATTGAATCATCATTTGAATCATGAATCATGAATTCAATCATGAATCAAGAATCATGAATCAAATCATTAATCATGAATTGAATCAAGAATCATGAATCATGAATTAAATCATGAATTAAATCATGAATCATGGATCATGAATTATGAATTGAATCATGAATTGAATCATGAATCATGAATTATGAATTGAATCATGAATTGAATCATGAATCATGAATCATGAATTGAATCATAAATCATGAATCATGAATTTAATCATGAATTGAATCATGAATCATGAATTGAATAATGAATTGAATCATGAATCATGAATCAAGAATCATGAATCGAATCATGAATCATGAATTGAATAATGAATCATAAATCATGAATTGAATCATGAATCATGAATTGAATCATGAATCATGAATCATGAATCGAATCATGAATCATGAATCAAGAATCATGAATCAAATCATTAATCATGAATTGAATCAAGAATCATGAATCATGAATTAAATCATGAATTAAATCATGAATCATGGATCATGAATTGAATCATGAATCATTAATCATGAATTGAATCATGAGTCATGAATTATGAATCGAATCATGAATCATGAATCAAATCATGAATTGAAATATGAATCGAATCGTGAATCATGAATTTATTCATGAATCATGAATTGAATCATGAATCATGAATCATGAATATTGAATTGAATCATCAATCATGAATCATGAATACTGAATGGAATCATGAATCATGAATACTGAATGGAATCATGAATTGAATCATCAATCATGAATCATGAATGGAATCATGAATCATGAATTATAAATTATGAATCATGAATTGAATTATGAGTCATGAATACTGAATGGAATCATGAATCATGATTTATGAATTGAATCATGAATCATGAATTGAATCATAAATTGAATCATGAATTGAATTATGAATTGAATCATGAATTATGAATTTAATCATGAATCAATAATCATGAATTGAATCATGAATTATGAATTGAATCATTAATCATAAATCATAAATCGAATCATGAATCATGAATTGAAACAGGAATCGAATCATGAATTAAATCATGAATCATGAATTGAATCATGAATCATGAATTGAATCATGAATTGAATCATGAATCATAAATCGAATCATGAATCATGAATTGAATCATAAATTGAATCATGTATTGAATCATGAATTGAATCATGAATCATGAATTGAATCATGAATCATGAATTATGAATTGAATCATGAATCATGAATCATAAATCGAATCATGAGTCATGAATTGAATCAGGAATCGAATCATGAATTGAATCATGAATTGAATCATGAATCGTGAATTGAATCATGAATCATGAATCATGAATCATGAATTGAATAATGAATCATGAATTATGAATCATGAATTGAATCATGAATCATGAATTATAAATCATGAATTGAATCATGAATCATGAATTGAATCGTGAATTGAATCATGAATCATGAATCATAAATTGAATCATGAATTGAATCATGAATTGAATCATGAATCATGAATTCAATCATGAATCATGAATCATAATTCGAATCATGAATTGAATCATGAATTGAATCATGAATCATGAATTGAATCATGAATTGAATCATGAATCATGAATTGAATCATGAATCATAAATCGAATCATGAATCATTAATTGAATCATGAATCGAATCATGAATTTAATCATGAATCATGAATTGAATCATGAATCATGAATCATAAATATAATCATGAATCATTAATTGAATCATGAATCGAATCATGAATTGAATGATGAATCATGAATTGAATCATGAATCATGAATTATGAATCATGAATCATGAATTGAATTATGAATCATGAATTATGAATTGAATCATGAATTGAATCATGAATCATGAATCATGAATTGAATCATGAATCATGAATCATGAATTATGAATCATGAATCATGAATTATGAATTGAATCATGAATTGAATCATGAATCATGAATCATGAATTGAATCATGAATCGAATCATGAATTAAATCATGAATCGAATCATGAATCGAATCATGAATTGAATCATGAATCATGAATTGAATCATGAATCATGAATTGAATCATAAATTGAATCATGAATTGAATTATGAATTGAATCATGAATTATGAATTTAATCATGAATCATGAATCAATAATCATAAATCGAATCATGAATTATGAATTGAATCATGAATCATAAATCATAAATCGAATCATGAATCATGAATTGAATCAGGAATCGAATCATGAATTAAATCATAAATCATGAATCGAATCATGAATCATTATTTAAGAATCATGAATCGAATCAAGAATATTGAATGGAATCATGAATCATGAATTGAATCATGAATTGAATCATGAATCATAAATCGAATCATGAATCATAAATTGAATCATAAATTGAATCATGAATTGAATCATGAATTGAATCATGAATCATGAATTGAATCATGAATCATGAATTATGAATTAAATCATGAATCATGAATCATAAATCGAATCATGAGTCATGAATTGAATCAGGAATCGAATCATGAATTGAATCATGAATTGAATCATGAATCGTGAACTGAATCATGAATCATGAATCATGAATCATGAATTGAATAATGAATCATGAATTATGAATCATGAATTGAATCATGAATCATGAATTATAAATCATGAATTGAATCATGAATCATGAATTAAATCGTGAATTGAATCATGAATCATGAATCATAAATTGAATCATGAATTGAATCATGAATTTAATCATGAATCATGAATTCAATCATGAATCATGAATTATGAATCGAATCATGAATCATGAATTGAATCATGAATTGAATCATGAATCATGAATTGAATCATGAATTGAATCATGAATCATGAATTGAATCATGAATCATAAATCGAATCATGAATCATTAATTGAATCATGAATCATGAATCATGAATCGAATCATGAATCATGAATCAAGAATCATGAATCAAATCATTAATCATGAATTGAATCAAGAATCATGAATCATGAATTAAATCATGAATTAAATCATGAATCATGGATCATGAATTGAATCATGAATCATTAATCATGAATTGAATCATGAGTCATGAATTATGAATCGAATCATGAATTAATGAATCAAATCATGAATTGAATTATGAATCGAATCGTGAATCATGAATTTATTCATGAATCATGAATTGAATCATGAATCATGAATCATGAATATTGAATTGAATCATCAATCATGAATCATGAATACTGAATGGAATCATGAATCATGAATACTGAATGGAATCATGAATTGAATCATCAATCATGAATCATGAATGGAATCATGAATCATGAATTATAAATTATGAATCATGAATTGAATTATGAGTCATGAATACTGAATGGAATCATGAATCATGATTTATGAATTGAATCATGAATCATGAATTGAATCATAAATTGAATCATGAATTGAATTATGAATTGAATCATGAATTATGAATTTAATCATGAATCATGAATCAATAATCATGAATCGAATCATGAATTATGAATTGAATCATGAATCATAAATCATAAATCGAATCATGAATCATGAATTGAAACAGGAATCGAATCATGAATTAAATCATGAATCATGAATTGAATCATGAATCATGAATTGAATCATGAATTGAATCATGAATCATAAATCGAATCATGAATCATGAATTGAATCATAAATTGAATCATGAATTGAATCATGAATTGAATCATGAATCATGAATTGAATCATGAATCATGAATTATGAATTAAATCATGAATCATGAATCATAAATCGAATCATGAGTCATGAATTGAATCAGGAATCGAATCATGAATTGAATCATGAATTGAATCATGAATCGTGAATTGAATCATGAATCATGAATCATGAATCATGAATTGAATAATGAATCATGAATTATGAATCATGAATTGAATCATGAATCATGAATTATAAATCATGAATTGAATCATGAATCATGAATTGAATCGTGAATTGAATCATGAATCATGAATCATAAATTGAATCATGAATTGAATCATGAATTGAATCATGAATCATGAATTCAATCATGAATCATGAATCATAATTCGAATCATGAATTGAATCATGAATTGAATCATGAATCATGAATTGAATCATGAATTGAATCATGAATCATGAATTGAATCATGAATCATAAATCGAATCATGAATCATTAATTGAATCATGAATCGAATCATGAATTTAATCATGAATCATGAATTGAATCATGAATCATGAATCATAAATCGAATCATGAATCATTAATTGAATCATGAATCGAATCATGAATTGAATGATGAATCATGAATTGAATCATGAATCATGAATTATGAATCATGAATCATGAATTGAATTATGAATCATGAATTATGAATTGAATCATGAATTGAATCATGAATCATGAATCATGAATTGAATCATGAATCATGAATCATGAATTATGAATCATGAATCATGAATTATGAATTGAATCATGAATTGAATCATGAATCATGAATCATGAATTGAATCATGAATCGAATCATGAATTAAATCATGAATCGAATCATGAATCGAATCATGAATTGAATCATGAATCATGAATTGAATCATGAATCATGAATTGAATCATAAATTGAATCATGAATTGAATCATGAATTATGAATTTAATCATGAATCATGAATCAATAATCATAAATCGAATCATGAATTATGAATTGAATCATGAATCATAAATCATAAATCGAATCATGAATCATGAATTGAATCAGGAATCGAATCATGAATTAAATCATGAATCATGAATCGAATCATGAATCATTATTTAAGAATCATGAATCGAATCAAGAATATTGAATGGAATCATGAATCATGAATTGAATCATGAATTGAATCATGAATCATAAATCGAATCATGAATCATGAATTGAATCATAAATTGAATCATGAATTGAATCATGAATTGAATCATGAATCATGAATTGAATCATGAATCATGATTTATGAATTAAATCATGAATCATGAATCATAAATCGAATCATGAGTCATGAATTGAATCAGGAATCGAATCATGAATTGAATCATGAATTGAATCATGAATCGTGAATTGAATCATGAATCATGAATCATGAATCATGAATTGAATAATGAATCATGAATTATGAATCATGAATTGAATCATGAATCATGAATTATAAATCATGAATTGAATCATGAATCATGAATTGAATCATGAATCATGAATTAAATCGTGAATTGAATCATGAATCATGAATCATAAATTGAATCATGAATTGAATCATGAATTTAATCATGAATCATGAATTCAATCATGAATCATGAATTATGAATCTAATCATGAATCATGAATTGAATCATGAATTGAATCATGAATCATGAATTGAATCATGAATTGAATCATGAATCATGAATTGAATCATGAATCATAAATTGAATCATGAATCATTAATTGAATCATGAATCGAATCATGAATTTAATCATGAATCATGAATTGAATCATGAATCATGAATAATAAATCGAATCATGAATCATTAATTAAATCATGAATCGAATCATGAATTGAATGATGAATCATGAATTGAATCATGAATCATGAATTATGAATCATGAATCATGAATTGAATCATGAATCATGAATTATGAATTGAATCATGAATTGAATCATGAATCATGAATCATGAATTCAATCATGAATCATGAATCATGAATTATGAATCATGAATCATGAATTATGAATTGAATCATGAATTGAATCATGAATCATGAATCATGAATTGAATCATGAATCGAATCATGAATTAAATCATGAATCGAATCATGAATCGAATCATGAATTGAATCATGAATCATGAATTGAATCATGAATCGAATCATGAATTGAATCATGAATCGAATCATGAATTCAATCATGAATCATGAATTAAATCATGAATCATAAATCGTATCATGAATCATGAATCGAATCATGAATCATGAATCATAAATCGAATCATGAATCATTAATTGAATCATGAATCATGAATTATGAATTGAATCATGAATTGAATCATGAATCATGAATTATGAATTGAATCATGAATCATGAATTGAATCACGAATCATGAATTATGAATCGTGAATCATGAATTGAATCATGAATCATGAATCATAAATCCAATCATGAATCATTAATTGAATCATGAATTGAATCATGAATTGAATCATGAATCATGAATTATGAATCATGAATCATGAATTGAATCATGAATCATGAATTATGAATTGAATCATGAATTGAATTATGTATCATAAATCATGAATCGAATCATGAATCATGAATTAAATCATGAATTGAATCATGAATCTAATCATGAATTGAATCATGAATCATGAATTAAATCATGAATCATGAATCATGAATCATAAATTGAATCATGCATCATGAATTGAATAATAAATTGAATCATGAATCATGAATAATGAATTGAATCATGAATCATGAATGATAAATTGAATCATGAATGATGAATTGAATTATGAATTGAATCATGAATCATGAATTGAATCATGAATCAAGAATTGAATCATGAATCATGAATTGAATCATGAATTGAATCATGAATCATGAATCATGAATTGAATCATGAATCATAAATCATAAATTGAATCATGAATCATGAATTGAATCATGAATCATGAATCGAATCATGAATTGAATCATGAATCGAATCATGAATTGAATCATGAATCATGAATTGAATCATGAATCAAGAACTGAATCACGAATCATGGATTGAATCATGAATCATGAATCATGAATTGAAACATGAATCATGATTCATGAATCGAATCATGAATCATGATTTAAGAATCATGAATCGAATCTTGAATATTTAATGGAATCATGAATCATGAATTGAATCATGAATCGAATCATGAATTGAATCATGAATTATGAATTGAATCATGAATCATGAATCATAAATCGAATCATGAATCATGAATTGAATGATGAATCATGAATCATAAATCGAATCATGAATTATTAATTGAATCATGAATCGAATCATGAATTGAATCATGAATTGAGAATTGAATCATGAATCATGAATTTTAATCATGAATCATGAATTATGAATCATGAATCATGAATTGAATTATGAATCATGAATTATGAATTGAATATTGAATTGAATCATCAATCATGACTCATGAATACTGAATGGAATCATGAATCATGAATACTGAATGGAATCATGAATTGAATCATGAATCATGAATCATGAATGGAATCATGAATCATGAATTATAAATTATGAATCATGAATTGAATTATCAGTCATGAATACTTAATGGAATCATGAGTCATGATTTATGAATTGAATCATGAATCATGAATTGAATCATAAATTGAATCATGAATTGAATTATGAATTGAATCATGAATTATGAATTTAATCATGAATCATGAATCAATAATCATGAATCGAATCATGAATTATGAATTGAATCATGAATCATAAATCATAAATCGAATCATGAATCATGAATTGAAACAGGAATCGAATCATGAATTAAATCATGAATCATGAATCGAATCATGATTTAAGAATCATGAATCGAATCAAGAATATTGAATGGAATCTTGAATCATGAATTGAATCATGAATTGAATCATGAATCATGAATTATGAATTGAATCATGAATCATGAATCATAAATCGAATCATGAGTCATGAATTGAATCAGGAATCGAATCATGAATTGAATCATGAATTGAATCATGAATCGTGAATTGAATCATGAATCATGAATCATGAATCATGAATTGAATAATGAATCATGAATTATGAATCATGAATTGAATCATGAATCATGAATTATAAATCATGAATTGAATCATGAATCATGAATTAAATCGTGAATTGAATCATGAATCATGAATCATAAATTGAATCATGAATTGAATCATGAATTTAATCATGAATCATGAATTCAATCATGAATCATGAATTATAATTCGAATCATGAATCATGAATTGAATCATGAATTGAATCATGAATCATGAATTGAATCATGAATTGAATCATGAATCATAAATCGAATCATGAATCATTAATTGAATCATGAATCGAATCATGAATTTAATCATGAATCATGAATTGAATCATGAATCATGAATCATAAATCGAATCATGAATCATTAATTAAATCATGAATCGAATCATGAATTGAATGATGAATCATGAATTGAATCATGAATCATGAATTATGAATCATGAATCATGAATTGAATCATGAATCATGAATTATGAATTGAATCATGAATTGAATCATGAATCATGAATTCAATCATGAATCATGAATCATGAATTATGAATCATGAATCATGAATTATGAATTGAATCATGGATTGAATCATGAATCATGAATTAAATCATGAATTGAATCATGAATCTAATCATGAAATGAAACATGAATCATGAATTAAATCATGAATCATGAATCATGAATCATAAATTGAATCATGCATCATGAATTGAATAATAAATTGAATCATGAATCATGAATAATGAATTGAATCATGAATCATGAATGATAAATTGAATCATGAATGATGAATTGAATTATGAATTGAATCATGAATCATGAATTGAATCATGAATCAAGAATTGAATCATGAATCATGAATTGAATCATGAATTGAATCATGAATCATGAATCATGAATTGAATCATGAATCATAAATCATAAATTGAATCATGAATCATGAATTGAATCATGAATCATGAATCGAATCATGAATTGAATCATGAATCGAATCATGAATTGAATCATGAATCATGAATTGAATCATGAATCAAGAACTGAATCATGAATCATGGATTGAATCATGAATCATGAATCATGAATTGAAACATGAATCATGATTCATGAATCGAATCATGAATCATGATTTAAGAATCATGAATCGAATCTTGAATATTTAATGGAATCATGAATCATGAATTGAATCATGAATCGAATCATGAATTGAATCATGAATTATGAATTGAATCATGAATCATGAATCATAAATCGAATCATGAATCATGAATTGAATGATGAATCATGAATCATAAATCGAATCATGAATTATTAATTGAATCATGAATCGAATCATGAATTGAATCATGAATTGAGAATTGAATCATGAATCATGAATTTAATCATGAATCATGAATTATGAATCATGAATCATGAATTGAATCATGAATCATGAATTATGAATTGAATATTGAATTGAATCATCAATCATGAATCATGAATACTGAATGGAATCATGAATCATGAATACTGAATGGAATCATGAATTGAATCATGAATCATGAATCATGAATGGAATCATGAATTAATGAATTATAAATTATGAATCATGAATTGAATTATCAGTCATGAATACTGAATGGAATCATGAGTCATGATTTATGAATTGAATCATGAATCATGAATTGAATCATAAATTGAATCATGAATTGAATTATGAATTGAATCATGAATTATGAATTTAATCATGAATCATGAATCAATAATCATGAATCGAATCATGAATTATGAATTGAATCATGAATCATAAATCATAAATCGAATCATGAATCATGAATTGAAACAGGAATCGAATCATGAATTAAATCATGAATCATGAATCGAATCATGAATCATGATTTAAGAATCATGAATCGAATCAAGAATATTGAATGGAATCTTGAATCATGAATTGAATCATGAATTGAATCATGAATCATGAATTATGAATTGAATCATGAATCATGAATCATAAATCGAATCATGAGTCATGAATTGAATCAGGAATCGAATCATGAATTGAATCATGAATTGAATCATGAATCGTGAATTGAATCATGAATCATGAATCATGAATCATGAATTGAATAATGAATCATGAATTATGAATCATGAATTGAATCATGAATCATGAATTATAAATCATGAATTGAATCATGAATCATGAATTAAATCGTGAATTGAATCATGAATCATGAATCATAAATTGAATCATGAATTGAATCATGAATTTAATCATGAATCATGAATTCAATCATGAATCATGAATTATGAATCGAATCATGAATCATGAATTGAATCATGAATTGAATCATGAATCATGAATTGAATCATGAATTGAATCATGAATCATGAATTGAATCATGAATCATAAATCGAATCTTGAATCATTAATTGAATCATGAATCGAATCATGAATTTAATCATGAATCATGAATTGAATCATGAATCATGAATCATAAATTGAATCATGAATCATTAATTAAATCATGAATCGAATCATGAATTGAATGATGAATCATGAATTGAATCATGAATCATGAATTATGAATCATGAATCATGAATTGAATCATGAATCATGAATTATGAATTGAATCATGAATTAAATCATGAATGAATCATGAATTCAATCATGAATCATGAATCATGAATTATGAATCATGAATCATGAATTATGAATTGAATCATGAATTGAATCATGAATCATGAATCATGAATTGAATCATGAATCGAATCATGAATTAAATCATGAATCGAATCATGAATCGAATCATGAATTGAATCATGAATCATGAATTGAATCATGAATCATGAATTGAATCATGAATCGAATCATGAATTGAATCATGAATCATGAATTAAATCATGAATCATAAATCGAATCATGAATCATTAATTGAATCATGAATTGAATCATGAATTGAATCATGAATCATGAATTGAATCATGAATCATGAATTATGAATCATGAATCATGAATTGAATCATGAATCATGAATTATGAATTGAATCATGAATTGAATTATGTATCATAAATCATGAATTGAATCATGAATCATGAATTAAATCATGAATTGAATCATGAATCTAATCATGAATTGAATCATGAATCATGAATTGAATCATGAATCATGAATCATGAATCATAAATTGAATCATGCATCATGAATTGAATAATAAATTGAATCATGAATCATGAATAATGAATTGAATCATGAATCATGAATGATAAATTGAATCATGAATGATGAATTGAATTATGAATTGAATCATGAATCATGAATTGAATCATGAATCAAGAATTGAATCATGAATCATGAATTGAATCATGAATTGAATCATGAATCATGAATCATGAATTGAATCATGAATCATAAATCATAAATTGAATCATGAATCATGAATTGAATCATGAATCATGAATCGAATCATGAATTGAATCATGAATCGAATCATGAATTGAATCATGAATCATGAATTGAATCATGAATCAAGAACTGAATCATGAATCATGGATTGAATCATGAATCATAATTCATGAATTGAAACATGAATCATGATTCATGAATCGAATCATGAATCATGATTTAAGAATCATGAATCGAATCTTGAATATTTAATGGAATCATGAATCATGAATTGAATCATGAATCGAATCATGAATTGAATCATGAATCATGAATTGAATCATGAATCATGAATCATAAATCGAATCATGAATCATGAATTGAATGATGAATCATGAATCATAAATCGAATCATGAATTATTAATTGAATCATGAATCGAATCATGAATTGAATCATGAATTGAGAATTGAATCATGAATCATGAATTTAATCATGAATCATGAATTATGAATCATGAATCATGAATTGAATCATGAATCATGAATTATGAATTGAATATTGAATTGAATCATCAATCATGAATCATGAATACTGAATGGAATCATGAATCATGAATACTGAATGGAATCATGAATTGAATCATGAATCATGAATCATGAATGGAATCATGAATCATGAATTATAAATTATGAATCATGAATTGAATTATCAGTCATGAATACTGAATGGAATCATGAATCATGATTTATGAATTGAATCATGAATCATGAATTGAATCATAAATTGAATCATGAATTGAATTATGAATTGAATCATGAATTATGAATTTAATCATGAATCATGAATCAATAATCATGAATCGAATCATGAATTATGAATTGAATCATGAATCATAAATCATAAATCGAATCATGAATCATGAATTGAAACAGGAATCGAATCATGAATTAAGTCATGAATCATGAATCGAATCATGAATCATGATTTAAGAATCATGAATCGAATCAAGAATATTGAATGGAATCTTGAATCATGAATTGAATCATGAATTGAATCATGAATCATAAATCGAATCATGAATCATGAATTGAATCATAAATTGAATCATGAATTGAATCATGAATTGAATCATGAATTAAATCATGAATCATGAATTGAATCATGAATCATGAATTATGAATTGAATCATGAATCATGAATCATAAATCGAATCATGAGTCATGAATTGAATCAGGAATCGAATCATGAATTGAATCATGAATTGAATCATGAATCGTGAAATGAATCATGAATCATGAATCATGAATCATGAATTGAATAATGAATCATGAATTATGAATCATGAATTGAATCATGAATCATGAATTATAAATCATGAATTGAATCATGAATCATGAATTGAATCGTGAATTGAATCATGAATCATAAATTGAATCATGAATTGAATCATGAATTGAATCATGAATCATGAATTCAATCATGAATCATGAATCATAATTCGAATCATGAATCATGAATTGAATCATGAATTGAATCATGAATCATGAATTGAATCATGAATTGAATCATGAATCATGAATTGAATCATGAATCATAAATCGAATCATGAATCATTAATTGAATCATGAATCGAATCATGAATTTAATCATGAATCATGAATTGAATCATGAATCATGAATCATAAATCGAATCATGAATCATTAATTGAATCATGAATCGAATCATGAATTGAATGATGAATCATGAATTGAATCATGAATCATGAATTATGAATCATGAATCATGAATTGAATCATGAATCATGAATTATGAATTGAATCATGAATTGAATCATGAATCATGAATCATGAATTGAATCATGAATCATGAATCATGAATTATGAATCATGAATCATAAATTATGAATTGAATCATGAATTGAATCATGAATCATGAATCATGAATTGAATCATGAATCGAATCATGAATTAAATCATGAATCGAATCATGAATCGAATCATGAATTGAATCATGAATCATGAATTGAATCATGAATCATGAATTGAATCATAAATTGAATCATGAATTGAATTATGAATTGAATCATGAATTATGAATTTAATCATGAATCATGAATCAATAATCATGAATCGAATCATGAATTATGAATTGAATCATGAATCATAAATCATAAATCGAATCATGAATCATGAATTGAATCAGGAATCGAATCATGAATTAAATCATGAATCATGAATCGAATCATGAATCATGATTTAAGAATCATGAATCGAATCAAGAATATTGAATGGAATCATGAATCATGAATTGAATCATGAATTGAATCATGAATCATAAATCGAATCATGAATCATGAATTGAATCATAGATTGAATCATGAATTGAATCATGAATTGAATCATGAATCATGAATTGAATCATGAATCATGAATTATGAATTGAATCATGAATCATGAATCATAAATCGAATCATGAGTCATGAATTGAATCAGGAATCGAATCATGAATTGAATCATGAATTGAATCATGAATTGTGAATTGAATCATGAATCATGAATCATGAATCATGAATTGAATAATGAATCATGAATTATGAATCATGAATTGAATCATGAATCATGAATTATAAATCATGAATTGAATCATGAATCATGAATTGAATCGTGAATTGAATCATGAATCATGAATCATAAATTGAATCATGAATTGAATCATGAATTGAATCATGAATCATGAATTCAATCATGAATCATGAATCATAATTCGAATCATGAATCATAAATTGAATCATGAATTGAATCATGAATCATGAATTGAATAATGAATTGAATCATGAATCATGAATTGAATCATGAATCATAAATCGAATCATGAATCATTAATTGAATCATGAATCGAATCATGAATTTAATCATGAATCATGAATTGAATCATGAATCATGAATCATAAATCGAATCATGAATCATTAATTGAATCATGAATCGAATCATGAATTGAATGATGAATCATGAATTGAATCATGAATCATGAATTATGAATTGAATATTGAATTGAATCATCAATCATGAATCATGAATACTGAATGGAATCATGAATCATGAATACTGAATGGAATCATGAATTGAATCATGAATCATGAATCATGAATGGAATCATGAATCATGAATTATAAATTATGAATCATGAATTGAATTATGAGTCATGAATACTGAATGGAATCATGAATCATGATTTATGAATTGAATCATGAATCATGAATTGAATCATAAATTGAATCATGAATTGAATTATGAATTGAATCATGAATTATGAATTTAATCATGAATCATGAATCATGATTTATGAATTGAATCATGAATCATGAATTGAATCATAAATTGAATCATGAATTGAATTATGAATTGAATCATGAATTATGAATTTAATCATGAATCATGAATCAATAATCATGAATCGAATCATGAATTATGAATTGAATCATGAATCATAAATCATAAATCGAATCATGAATCATGAATTGAAACAGGAATCGAATCATGAATTAAATCATGAATCATGAATCGAATCATGAATCATGATTTAAGAATCATGAATCGAATCAAGAATATTGAATGGAATCTTGAATCATGAATTGAATCATGAATTGAATCATGAATCATAAATCGAATCATGAATCATGAATTGAATCATAAATTGAATCATGAATTGAATCATGAATTAAATCATGAATCATGAATTGAATCATGAATCATGAATTATGAATTGAATCATGAATCATGAATTATGAATTGAATCATGAATCATGAATCATAAATCGAATCATGAGTCATGAATTGAATCAGGAATCGAATCATGAATTGAATCATGAATTGAATCATGAATCGTGAATTGAATCATGAATCATGAATCATGAATCATGAATTGAATAATGAATCATGAATTATGAATCATGAATTGAATCATGAATCATGAATTATAAATCATGAATTGAATCATGAATCATGAATTGAATCGTGAATTGAATCATGAATCATGAATCATAAATTGAATCATGAATTGAATCATGAATTGAATCATGAATCATAATTTGAATCATGAATCATGAATTGAATCATGAATTGAATCATGAATCATGAATTGAATCATGAATTGAATCATGAATCATGAATTGAATCATGAATCATAAATCGAATCATGAATCATTAATTGAATCATGAATCGAATTATGAATTTAATCATGAATCATGAATTGAATCATGAATCATGAATCATAAATCGAATCATGAATCATTAATTGAATCATGAATCGAATCATGAATTGAATGATGAATCATGAATTGAATCATGAATCATGAATTATGAATCATGAATCATGAATTGAATCATGAATCATGAATTATGAATTGAATCATGAATCGAATCATGAATTAAATCATGAATCGAATCATGAATCGAATCATGAATTGAATCATGAATCATGAATTGAATCATGAATCATGAATTGAATCATAAATTGAATCATGAATTGAATTATGAATTGAATCATGAATTATGAATTTAATCATGAATCATGAATCAATAATCATGAATCGAATCATGAATTATGAATTGAATCATGAATCATAAATCATAAATCGAATCATGAATCATGAATTGAATCAGGAATCGAATCATGAATTAAATCATGAATCATGAATCGAATCATGAATCATGATTTAAGAATCATGAATCGAATCAAGAATATTGAATGGAATCATGAATCATGAATTGAATCATGAATCATAAATCGAATCATGAGTCATGAATTGAATCAGTAATCGAATCATGAATTAAATCATGAATTGAATCATGAATCGTGAATTGAATCATGAATCATGAATCATGAATTGAATAATGAATCATGAATTGAATCGTGAATTGAATCATGAATCATTAATCATAAATTGAATCATGAATTGAATCATGAATTGAATCATGAATTGAATCATGAATCATGAATTCAATCATGAATCATGAATCATGAATCGAATCATGAATCATGAATTGAATCATGAATTGAATCATGAATCATGAATTGAATCATGAATCATAAATCGAATCATGAATCATTAATTGAATCAGGAATCGAATCATGAATTAAATCATGAATTGAATCATGAATCGTGAATTGAATCATGAATCATGAATCATGAATCATGAATTGAATAATGAATCATGAATTGAATCGTGAATTGAATCATGAATCATGAATCATAAATTGAATCATGAATTGAATCATGAATTGAATCATGAATCATGAATTCAATCATGAATCATGAATCGAATCATGAATCATGAATTGAATCATGAATCATGAATTCAATCATGAATCATGAATCATGAATCGAATCATGAATCATGAATTGAATCATGAATTGAATCATGAATCATGAATTGAATCATGAATCATAAATTGAATCATGAATTGAATCATGAATTGAATCATGAATCATGAATTGAATCATGAATTATGAATCATTAATCATGAATTGAATCATGAATCATGAATTATGAATTGAATCATGAATTGAATCATGTATCATAAATCATGAATCGAATCAAGAATCATGAATTAAATCATGAATTGAATCATGAATCTAATCATGAATTGAATCATGAATCATGAATTGAATCATGAATCATGAATCATGAATCATACATTGAATCATGCATCATGAATTGAATAATAAATTGAATCATGAATCATGAATTATAAATTGAATCATGAATCATGAATGATAAATTGAATCATGAATGATGAATTGAATTATGAATTGAATCATGAATCATGAATTGAATCATGAATCAAGAATTGAATCATGAATCATGAATTGAATCATGAATTGAATCATGAATCATGAATCATGAATTGAATCATGAATCATAAATCATAAATTGAATCATGAATCATGAATTGAATCATGAATCATGAATCGAATCATGAATTAAATCATGAATCAAATCATGAATTGAATCATGAATCATGAATTGAATCATGAATCAAGAACTGAATCATGAATCATGGATTGAATCATGAATCATGAATCATGAATTGAAACATGAATCATGATTCATGAATCGAATCATGACTCATGATTTAAGAATCATGAATCGAATCTTGAATATTTAATGGAATCATGAATCATGAATTGAATCATGAATCGAATCATGAATTGAATCATGAATCATGAATTGAATCATGAATCATGAATCATAAATCGAATCATGAATCATGAATTGAATGATGAATCATGAATCATAAATCGAATCATGAATTATTAATTGAATCATGAATCGAATCATGAATTGAATCATGAATCGAATCATGAATTGAATCATGAATTGAGAATTGAATCATGAATCATGAATTTAATCATGAATCATGAATTATGAATCATGAATCATGAATTAAATCATGAATCATGAATTATGAATTGAATCATGAATTGAATCATGAATCATGAATCATGAATCGAATCATGAATTATGAATCATGAATTATGAATCATGAATCATGAATTGAATCATGAATCATGAATACTGAATGGAATCATGAATTGAATCATGAATCATGAATTGAATTATGAATCATGAATCATAAATCGAATCATGAATCATGAATTGAATCTTGAATCGAATCATGAATTGAATCATGAATCGTGAATTGTATCATGAATCATGAATCATAAATTGAATCATGAATCATTAATTGAATCATGAATTGAATCATGAATTGAATCATGAATCATGAATTGAATCATGAATCATGAATCATAAATCGAATCATGAATCATGAATTGAATCATGAATCATGAATTGAATCATGAATCATGAATCATAAATCGAATCATAATTCATGAATTGAATCATGAATCGTATCATGAATTGAATCATGAATCATGAATTGAATCATGAATCATGAATCATATATCGAATCATGAATCATTAATTGAATCATGAATCAAATCATGAATTGAATCATGAATCATGAATCATGAATTGAATCATGAATCATGAATTATGAATTATGAATTGAATCATGAATCATGAATTATGAATCATAAATTGAATCATGAATCATGAATTGAATCATGAATTGAATCATGAATCATGAATCATGAATTCAATCATGAATCATGAATCATGAATCGAATCATGAATTATGATTTGAATCATGAATTGAATCATGAATTGAATCATGAATTAAATCATGAATCATGAATTGAATCATGAATCATGAATCATAAATCGAATCATGAATCATTAATTGAATCATGAATCGAATCATGAATTGAATCATGAATCATGCATTGAATCATGAATCATGAATCATAAATCGAATCATGAATCATGAATTGAATCATGAATCATAAATCAAATCATGAATCATTAATTGAATCATGAATCATGAATCATGAATTGAATCATGAATCATGAATTATGAATCGTGAATCATGAATTGAATCATGAATCATGAATTATAAATCGAATCATGAATCATTAATTGAATCATGAATTGAATCATGAATTGAATCATGAATCATGAATTGAGTCATGAATCATGAATTATGAATCATGAATTATGAATTGAATCATGAATCATGAATTATGAATTGAATCATGAATTGAATCATGAATCATAAATCGAATCATGAATTATTAATTGAATCATGAATCGAATCATGAATTGAATCATGAATCATGAATTGAATCATGAATCATGTATTGAATCATGAATCATGAATTATGAATCATGAATCATGAATTGAATCATGAATCATGAATTATGAATTGAATCATGAATCATGAATCGAATCATGAATTATGAATCATGAATTATGAATCATGAATTGAATCATGAATCATGAATACTGAATGGAATCATGAATCATGAATCGAATCATGAATCATGAATCATGAATTATGAATCATGAATCATGAATTGAATCATGAATCATGAATACTGAATGGAATCAAGAATCATGAATTGAATCATGAATCATGAATTGAATCATGAATCATAAATCGAATCATGAATCATGAATTGAATCATGAATCGAATCATATATTGAATCAT